>NC_055993.1:137938424-138240668 GCF_018446385.1 Zingiber officinale
TGGGTATCGATTTTGAATACCAACACAAGAGGCCAACAATCTTGTACTTCGATCAAGGCGTGCTTTGATCATTCAAGAACTTGCTTGATTGATTAAACACATGCCTGATCGAACGTGCGGGTTGCTAGGAATAGTTCTGTACTTGTACAATTTTTGTACGGGAAATTTAAACAAAACGGAATTCCAGCGCCCTTCATAGTCGACCGACATCCGATGCATAGAGAGCTTCCGATCAGAGGAGATCACCCCGATGTAGTGCTCGTTCAGTCAGTCGGACTTGCAACCTTCTTCGATTAGACTTAAGGAGAAAGTTTGTGATGCGGTGATAAAGAGGGGCCTACTAAGTGTGGGTCAAAGGATGGAGATAGCAGCTGACGTGGAGGTCAAAGTCAAGGAAGTCAATGTCAGAGGACCAACAGACTCACCAAAAAGGGGTCGAGCGGAGCTCTACTTCATTGGTCTATCGGATGTTAAGCTTCGGACCGGCAAAGTACTAGTCCAACCAGAACGCCCGTACATCCAAGATCATGAGGTGCTCAACACAGAGCAGAGGACCGTTGGGACAATCGGAGCATTAGTTCAGTCAGGTGATAACAAGCAACTATACCCAGTCACTACAAGGAAGAACAGTAGAGGTCGATCGATCGGCGGAGTCCCAGCCGATCGGTCACCTCATTAGGCCGAACAACAGAATCATTGGAGTATCTCTCAATATCCTTTTGGGAGATAGTGCCGCTAACACGCGGCATGGTCAATAGGCGGATCGTACGATGGAAACTTCTATTGTCTTGTCAGGGATATACATGTCCTGTTAAAGTATAGTGTCAGAGGTACTTTCCTGACAGGTCCTTTCATAGGACAAATTAGATAATGTGCCCCCGACCAATTGGAGAACGTGCCCACGCTTCGAGGAGGGTGCATGTCGCCCACCAGGGCACTATATAAAGGGGAGTCTATACACCGGCGGAGGTACGCGTTATTCACTATTCACGCCCGTGTCTACTATTACTCCATCTTTTTCCTCTTTCTGGTGATTGACTTGAGCGTCGGAGTGTCAACGCTGAGGACCCCTTCCCTGGCTCGGCATTGACGTTTCTTGTTGTTGGGGTTCAATCAAAGTCCCACATTGGAAAAATTTGGTAAAGATCATGGGGTTAAAAGGATGCATGATATCTCCATTGGCATGAGACCTTTTGGGGAGAGTCCAAAAGTAAAGTCATGAGAGCCTAGGTTCAAAGTAGATAATATCATGTCATTGTGGAGATATATGGACATCCTTTGGGCACAACAAATGGAATCAGAGCCATGGTTCGGACTAGATGTCATGTGGGGTGGCCTTGAACGAAGTTGAGGGTGGACCCGGAGCAGGTTAATTAGGATGACTGAATGCTTATGGAGAGGTCTGGAGCAGGTTAAAGTGACCGGATGTTCACGGATAGGCACGAAGCAGGTCAAGATTGACCGGATCATACTGCTTACAGGGAGGCCTGGAACAGGTCAGGTCAAGGTGACTGGATACTTGTGGGAGAGATTCTGAAGCAGGTCAAGGTGACCGGATACTCTCGGGGAGGCCTAGAGCTGGTCAGAATGACTGGATGCTTGCGGGGAGGCCTAGAGCAGGTCAGGATGATCAGATGCTCGCAGGGAGGCCCGAAGCAGGTCAAGGTGACCAAATGTTCACGGGGAGGTCCGGAGTAGGTCAAGGTGACCGGGTGCGGATGTTTGCGGGGAGGCCCAGAGCAGGTAAGTGTAACTAGATGCTCACGGGGAGGTCCGGACCATGAAAGTAATTGTGGTCCTTCGTTTGAGGGGAGAATTATTGGGGTTCAATCAAAGTCCCACATTAGAAAGATTTGGTAAAGATCATGAGGTTAAAAGGATGCATGATATCTTCATTGACATAAGGCCTTTTGGGGAGAACCCAAGAGCAAAACCATGAGGGACTAAGTCTAAAATGAATAATATTATACTATTATGGAGATATGTGGATATCCTTTTGACACAATACTTATGTTGCAGAGTACGCATATTGCAATAGTATTTCAAGTAATCGTAGAAGAAATGCATGCAATGTGTATCTAGTTAGCAACTAACTGGTGTAATTGTAGTTCCTTGTCTTTGTCGGGTATTTAAATCGGATAATACTTCAGAATAGTTTGATCGTTTAAAAAACATCGCGTGTGTAATATAATACATTGAAATCACATTGACCCTTTATAATGAAATTATATTAATTAAAGTATTTTAGCATTAAAATACTAAAGTAGAGTCATTAGGATAAAAGTACCTGACTTTTGAAAATCTAAATTATTTGAGTCTTTGAAAATTCAAATTGTTTGGATTTTCGAATGTCACCCTTACGACTTCCATATGAAAAAAATTAATTTAATTTAATATTATACTTATTTTAATTAAAAAAATTAAGAAAAATATATTTTTTAACATTGTTGGCCTAAAATATTTATAGAAGTCATAGTGTTGTCAATTCTAAGATGTGAGACTAAAGAGAACTATATTTTTTTATATAAAACAATCAAATAAAATTAATGATGAAAAAAATTCATAATAATATGCCGCAGCTGAGTCTCGAACTCTAGATCACTGATTGTTTCGCTTTGTGAAATTACTAATAAATTTTGGAATTATTTTTTAGTGTGAATAGAAAAAAAAGAATATTAACGTAAATTCATTTTAAGTTTCACCAAAGTTAGTTAGTAAAGGGGGAGATTTTTAATAAAATAGTAAGATAATAATAATAATAATAATAATAATAATAATAATAATAATAATATTAATAATAATAATAATAATAATATTATTATTATTTATGAACTTCCAAAAAATCGAGAACCGATTATTTATTTTTTTATTTATTATTAATATTATTATATTTTAGTATGATCATATATCAATTTTATATGCTTAATGATAATTTTTACTATATATATATATATATAATTTTATTATTAAATAAATTATATTTAATAAATGTATGATTAAATAAAAAGATAAAATAAGATTAACACGAGAATTAAATAAGATTAATGAATTTAAAATAAATTGACTTTAATAAAAGTATAGAATAAGTATACATAAGATGAATTTATTTAGATCTGATTAGTTGAACCGGATCGCTAACCGACACGATAGATCTATCCAAGTCTTACTTTCCTCATCCTAGGATGAGACCTAGCTGACAGGCGACAGATCTAGCCGGGTCTTGCTCTCCTCATCCCTAGCGCAGCGCCCTTGGGAGCGGCCTGCCTTCCACAATATATAACAAGAGAAAAAAGAGATGGCAAACAACGAGAGGAAATTAACCAGAAGAATATAATTAAGCCGCAGACTCACAAACCTAACACAATATATATATAACACCATCATTTTTCACTTTATTTACAATAAAACGGCTGAGAAGTAGTCCAATTGAAGAACACAGAGTCCATAAATGCACTACAATTTACATATAATTGTTTTTCTAATATAAACATAATCAAATCATTTACACATTGTTCAACAGTCTACAATACAATACAAACAACATCAGTTAACCAAATTAACCTACGAAATTGTAATCCTACCTCAACTAATTAGCAATTAATTTTCCGGACTGTTAACCGAAGACGACGATGTCGAATCACTGGAATAATCCACCGAAGACGTCCAGAAAACAACTTGGCGCCGGCAGGGACGGCTCTCCACCTCTCCCTCCCACGGACTCATCCTCTTCCGACCGGACATGTTGCAGGACTCTCTGTCCTCGCACGGCTGAGAAGGAACCTCTGCTTCCGCCTGCCATTACAGATGTTAATAAGACAAAGAAGCATAAAATTAATTAATTCGATTTTTTATCGATGTCATAATTTATAAATACCTCAGACTTATCGATCACCGACCACTTCGCGTGAATCCATTGTTTCCTTTGCCGGAGCTTGGAGGGGCGAACTCGGATCTGCGTCGCCGAGTTCCAGCGCCAAACGTCGACGACCCTACGGCGATCATCCACGTCGACGACCTTCGCCGGCCACCACGCGTGGTCCTCGAACAATTCGGCCGGGTCGCCGGCTTTCCACCGGAAGCGGCAGACGAAGGGAGGAGGGCAAGGGCGGATGCAGCCCCTCGACACGCACTGCACCGGCACCTCGGGGTCGTCCAGGCCGGCGAACGATGAACTGCTGGGAATTGAAGGAGAGGAGATCGCCGCAGCGCCATGAATACGGAGGTGTGCGGCTGTCGTCGGCGTTTCGCCGCATCACCTCCACTCTGCTCCCCTTGGCCAACCTGGTCGCCATGTCGCCGCCGATGGAGGGATTGAAGCCTGATTGTGGAACAAGTTTCGGTCGTTCATTCTTTGAGGTATATATATATGTATATAGTTTTAATTAACCTACATTTTCTTAACAGATTAATCCAACTGAGCATCGCGTTAAATTTCAAAGATTGCCGCCATTTTTTTTTTATCACGGTAAAATCACCTTTGAAAATTATTCATCTGATTAAATGTTATTCTTTAAGGTAGGATCCATTATAATAATTTATTATTAAAGTTTTTGAGTACTGCCTTTCATTATACTATTATACGAGTTTATATAACACATTTATATATATATATATATATATATATATATATAATCCATGTGCATGTTAACTAATATTAATTAATGATAACCATTGGTTTATATTCTCGATTCAATAAATTACTAGTGTTAATTTAGATGATGTTTGATTTATGAGTTTGGGAATGAGGGATTAAATTCATTCCTAAACTTTATGTTTGGTTGATGGGAATGAAATCAAGATTTTTGAATGGAATTCAAAATTTTGGATATGGATGAAATCCACCAACTCTCTTGGGTTTTGATCGACAAAAATACCCTTAATATATTTGTTCATTTTTTTTTAATTTCACACTCTCTCTCCTTGTTCTCTCTCATTATATTTTCTCTTTTCTTATTTTATCATCACACTTTCTCTCTCAACATACTTTCTCTCTCATCACATATTCTCTATCATTTTCTCTCTATATTCTCTCCCATCAGACACTCTCTCTCCTCATTTTCTCTCTCTTCATTCTCTTCTATCACACTTTCTCTCCCATTACACACTTTCTCCTTATTTTTTCATCATACTTTCTCTTTCATCGTACTTTCTCTCTCCTCAATCTCTCTTAGCATACTTTCTCTCCTCATTTTCTCTCATCACAATTTCTCTCTCATCACACACTCTCTCTTTATTTTCTCTAATCACACTTTCTCTCTCAACACACTTTATCTCTCCCCAGTCTATCATTTTCTCTCATCACACTTTCTCTCTTTTTATTTTTTCCCATCACTCTTTCTCTCTCAACCCACTTTCTCTTTGATCATACTTTCTCTCTCCTCGCTTTTTCATTTTCTCTCATAATACTTTCTCTCATTTTATTTTTTTCATCACTCTTTCTCTCTCATCATACTTTCTCTCTCCTCGCTTTTCCATTTTCTCTCATAATACTTTCTCTCTCTTTATTTTTTCCATCACTCTTCTTTCTCTCATCATACTTTCTCTCTCCTCAATCTCTCATTTTCTCTCGTCACACTTTCTCTCTCTTCATTTTTCTCACCACTCTTTCTCTCTCAACCCACTTTCTCTCTCCTCACTCTTTCATTTTCTCTCAAATACTTTCTCTCTCTTAATTTTTTCCCATCACTCTTTCTCTCTTAGCACACTTTCTCTCTCATCATACTTTTTCTCTTCTCAATCTCTCCTCATTTTCTCTCATCATACTTTCTCTCTCTTTATTTTTTCCTTACACACTTTCTCTCTCATCACACTTTCTCTTTCATCATTTTCTCTCATCATATGTTTCTTTCATATTCAATTTTCGCTCTCATCTATTTTTTTCTCTTATTTTTCTGTAAGGGTAAAAAAGGAAATTTAGGTTCATTCCGATTGAAAAAATTTAACTAACCAAACATCATTTTTAAGAATGATACCCAAGCTCATACGCATTCTCATTCCATAATACTATGATACCGATTCTCATTCCGATTCCTAGGAGAGAACCAAACACCCCCTTATTATCATTCCCACTTTTTATCATATTTTTACCATTCTAACATGTATATATTAAAAATTAATGCACTTATTTATTTTGACTATCATAGTATCTAGTTGTTTGAAAATATGATAACGTCCATTTTAAATGGTTCAATATTGTCGATTCCCAATTAAATACAGGTAAATAATTTATGAGGAATATTTTTATCTTAGCATAATGTCTTTATCATTCTATATTATAGTAAGATTTTGCGTAAATTTTTTATTTCTGTATAGGGTTGAGTTAGTTAGTATGGGATAGAATTATTATTATAGAGTAAGGATTTGAATTTCGACTAATGTGGTAATAAAAAAGGGCCCACTAAGTGTGAGTCAAAGGATAGAGATAGTAACCAACGTGGAGGTCATAGTCAAGGAGGTCAATGTCAGAGGACCAATGGGCTCACCAAAAAGGAGCCGACCGGAGCTCTACTTCATGGCCGATTAGGCGTAAAGCTTCGGATCGGTAAAGTGTTGGTCCAAGTAGAACGTCCGTACATCCAAGATTTTGAGGCGCTCGTCATGGAGCAGAGGATCGTTGGGATGACCGGAACGTTAGTCCGGTCGGGCGATAACAAGCAACTATATCCAGGCACCACAAGAAAGAACAACAGAGGTCGAACGATCGGCGGAGTCCCAGCCGATCGGTCACCCCGCTAGGTCGAAAAGTGGAATCATTGGAGTATCTCTCAATATCTTTTTGGGAAATAACACCGCTAACACACGACATGATCAATCGGCGAATCGTACGACAAAAGTTTTACTGTAATGTTAGGGATATGCATGTCTGTTAAAGTATGGTATCAGATGCACTTTCCTAGCAAGTCCTTTCATAGGATAAATTGGAGAATGTGCCCTCGACCAATTGAAGAACGTGCCCACACCGCGAGGAGCATGCGCATCGCTCACCAGGGCACTATATATATTATATAATCCATGTGCATTTAACTAATATTAATTAATGATAACCATTGATTTATATTCTCGATTCAATAAATTACGGAGTTAAGTATTTTCCTACATGATATTTGCTCAACAGTTTTGAATCGTTTACACATGGAGATGTTAGAGAGAGGCATTCCAATCATTTTGTGCAATTTGAAAAGGATATTTCCACCCTCTTTTTTTGATTCCATGGAACATCTTTTGGTTCACTTGTCATATGAGGCCAAAGATGGAGGACCTGTCCATTTTTCATAGATGTATCCATTTGAAAGGTAGAATTTATTTTTTCTATACTTTGACTCTTTGAATGAGAAAAAAATGATTAATTCTCGATTATATATTAATATTTAATATAATTTGTTATATTACCAACATATTCTTATATCATTTGAAGAAAAAAGTGAAAAATAAAACACGAGTTGAAGCCTCTATTGTTAATGCATACAGACGGCGCCAAATTTGATCCTGTCTGGAAGCTGAGTCGGACAGAGGCTGGCTGCGTTGTCCTTGGTGTTGACGGAAAGTCATTGAGATGCCTGGTTGACCTGGTATCTCCTGGAAAAGTTCCCACGGGTGGATGACGGGGGGTGATGACAGGGACGATGAGGCGAGGGATCTGCATACACTCAGACAAGCCGCCCTCACGTTAGTGACCACGAACCAAGGAAAAAGTCCCCGGGTCAGGCCCTCTGACGCTCAAGTCATGTACTTTTCCCCCAGAAGCACAGTGAAAGGACGAAAAATAAAAGATGAGTACGAAAAGACGAGTGAGCGTACCTGCGTAAGGGAAAAAGCTTCCCTTTTTATATGACAGTGGGTACTTCTGGAATCTGACGAGTGTCAGGGAATGTCGGATGTCAGGATTTGTCTAGCGGTGAATGACACGTGGCGTCCTCCCATAGGTCTGGGAGGGGATCAGCGGGCAATGAACCCTAGACCGTTAGTATATTTCCTGACAGGCGGTGAATATTCTCTGACAAGTTGTTACGATTCTCTGGCTTGATTATCATATAGTGTGTGTCCGCCCCGGTTTGTTAACCCTGACCTGGGTCTTTGTACCTGCAACTCTTGACCCGTGGGCCCAGACCTACATTCCCTGGCGCATTCCCTGGCTTGTGTTTGTCGCTCCGAAGATCCAGATCTGTACGTCTAACCCTCTATTTGCCCTTCAGTAGATCCTGGTAGATCTAGCTCTCCGCTTACCGCCCTGCCAGTCGAGGCCTTCACTTACCGTTCCTTAAGTCTCGTTCCGTATGTACGACCCCGTTCTGTAAACCTCGGTCCTGTCTTGACCTGTACGCCTGGATCCGTGTGTAAGCCTTAGTCCGCTTACCTTGAACTATCAACCTTAATTCTCCTGTGTTGACCTGTACGCCTTGTGTTGGTGCGATTAGCACTGACAGTCGAACCCAGGTTTTGATGAATGAAAAAATAGGTTAAGTTAGTTTTGCTGTTGATCTAACACTCTGACCGAGTGTGCAGGAGAAGTCCAGACAAATCAACGAGCTGACCGGATGTCTGGCACGAAGCCCAGCTAGGTCGACGGGCCGACCGGATAGTTAGCACGAAGTCCAAACGGGTCGACAGGCTGATCGAACGTTTGGCACGAAGTTCAGCTAGGTCGACGGGCTGACCGGATAGCTGACACGAAGTCCAGACGGGTCGAAGGACTGACCGGACGTCTGGCAGGTAAGTCACTGGAGGGGAGTAACTGTGAGGACGCGTTCCCGGGAAGGGAGCTTAGGCGCCGATCCGACTTAGAACCATCTTGAAAATCTAAGTCGAGATCTTGACTAGATTCCGGGCTCGAAGAGACGGAATCTAATTACTATTTTTCTTATATATAAAATTGTGCTAACAATCTGTGTTGCAGGGTATAATTGCCTCGGACTAAAGTTTTTCTTGCACGAAGAAGTCTGCTGGAAACTTGGGTCCGGATGCTCGGGAGGTACCCAAGCGCCCGGAGGTCCGAGCGCCCGGGAGGTACCCGGGCGCCTGGAGGCAAATTTTATCCTCTTCGCGCCGTCGCCATGTGGAGCATCCTGGTTGGGTCGGCTACGTCATGGTCGAGGCGCCCTGAAGGTTCCAGGCGCCCCCGAGTCACATATATAAGGAGGGTCAAAGGCGGAGCTCCTACAACAACTCTGATTTCGATCTCTGGTGCTCCTGCGACGCTGCGAAAAGCTCTCCGACAAAGTTCTAGTTCGCTCTTTCTTTACTAATTGTCGGTTTTTATTTTTCCTAATTAATTCTAGCATTTTTGTACTTAATTCTTTTGTAATCATTACTCAAATTAATTAGTGATTGTCCATCGAAAGCACCCTTGTGTGCGGGCCTTGGAGTAAGAGTCGACACAGGATCCGAACCAAGTAAATCGAACTGTGTCAGCATTACTCTTTTCGCTTATTCCTTTTCCGCTGCTTAACTCTTTGCGAAAGTTTTTCAATATTCACCCCTCCTCCATCGAACGATCACGATCCAACACCTTGATCCGTATATACTGACATGTACGTCTTAGTCCGTATATCCTGACCTGTACGCCTTAATCCTCCTGTCCTGACCTGTACACCTTGACCTGTATATCCTGACCTGTACGTCTTGATTCGTGTCTCTTGTTCTGTCTGTCCTATCCCGTGAGTCCTGACCTGCAAGCCTCAGGCTGCCTATTCTAACATGTACATCTGAGTTCGTATATCCCGACCTGTACGTCCTGACCTGTATATCTTAGTCCGTATATCCTGACCTGTACGTCTTGATCTGTGTCTCCTGTTCTGCCTGTTCTATCTTGTGAGTCCTGACCTGCACGCCTTGATCCGTATATCCTAACCTGTACATATGAGTTCATATATCCCGACCTGTACGCCCTGACCTGTATGTCTTACCTTCTGAGTTCCCAATTGACATGTAGGCCTAAGCCCTGAATGCCACTTATGCTCAACCTGGACCGTCTTGGAATCTGGACCTTTGATCACCACGTAGGCCAGACTTTTGACTACCACGTAGGCTGGACTTCTGACCATTACGTATGCTTGACTTCTGACCGTCACGTGGGCTTGACTTCTGACCACCCCATGGGCTTGACCTCCGACCACGCCAGTTATCCGACCCCACTATCATGCACCGTATCACCCGAGGTACTTACAATATCTCTCTTTTTTATTTGCATCAATCCAAGTTAAAGTTAGGGTAAAATAAACATAGAATTTATTTGAAAAAATACATTGACAATTTAAAACATGAATTTTATAATTAAGTATTGCTAAAATATTTTAAATTAATTAGCTTCCCCTTAACCTCTAAATTTCTCTTCCTCTTTAATCACATAAAAAATTAGGGGTAAATATAAAAAAAAAATTTGAATTTTGTCTAAGGGTGAGTCTACAATGTCAAACTTTTATGGATTTCAAACAGGAACATAGACTTTATTTTTTTTTTGCAATAGATTAATCACAAATCACAGTAGGCGAGATATTTCTACTATTACTACTGCTCTCTCTCTCTATATAAAAGGTACTCTATGGACTTGTCCGCACTACAGTGAATTGAGGCGCCTGATTTGATCTAAGTGTCTCAATTTATTTTTTTTCATTTTTTAAAAATTAACATTTACTTAAATCTTAAATTCTAAATATATATACTATACACTGTGATCACTTAAAAATTTTTAGCTTTAAATTTTTTTAGCTTGAACACTATAATACAACCCTTAAATCCTACATATAAAATCTAATTAATCAAAATAATAAAAAAAAACTACTATCACACATCCTAAATATATATATCTCGTAAGCACTTTTTTTTTTTTAATTTTTTTTTAGTTTGAACCCAACTCCTACATGCAAAATCTAATTGACTTAATGTCGAAGCAAAATATATATATATATATATATATTCTTTAAATTGAAGTTCTCCCTTTTCCAATAATAAACAAATCTAGGAATTTATTGTAATTATTTGAGTAATTTATCAATTCACCCACTTAAATTTAAGAAATATCTTACTTTAATATTCGCTAAAAGGCACACTTAATTTATAAAATTCTGCTCCGTTCATTACAATCTCAAACCAAATAATTGGCATCTTTTTAAAGTTAATAAGTCTCGTTAGTTGATAAATTAGATAATATGTAGTGGAAATCGCAAAATATACTTTTTGGAGAAATTTTATTTATTTACTTATTTACTGCAATTGGTGGAGCAGCTCGCTCCCAGGAACAGAGGGCAGTCAGAGAGAGGGGTGAAGGATGGCGGCAGGGTTGGAGTCGTTGGGCGGGTTCGTGCTCGAGAGCATCCTCTTCAAGCTCGACGCCAAGCACGCCGCCGCCGCCGCCTGTGTCAGCACTAGGCTACGCTCCGCCGCTTCCGATGACGCCGTCTGGCGTCACTTCTGCGCCCGCGACTTTGCCCTCTACGATCAACCCCTCGATCCCGACGGAGCTCTTTGCCCCTCCTTCAAGGTGGAGTCTTCTCCTTCTTTTCGATCTTTATAAACAATATCAAGGCTTCCGATCGAGGAAGAGAACGTGGCAAATCCCTTCTTTAGCGTCTGGGAGTGTATTTAAGCTTGAAAATTCCCAACTTTAGGGCGTAATCCGTGTGGGTAAAGATGATTGATTGGCATGGTATGGATTTTTGGATGTCAGATTAACATTTGGGTCTAAGATTTTAAAGTGAAATGAAGGATTATACCTCTTGGTAAGTCGTATTCTGGAGATGTTTATACCTTTGAAGTTCTTTGTTCAGGCATCCTTTGGACATCTGAATGGACGACAACAACACACCAAAGCAGTTCAACTGAAATTCCTTTTTCATATAGATTTTGTGAATCTAAACTCCTGATGGCTGATGGCATGGCCTCTTACTCTAGGAGGCGGCAAAAGAATTTCAGGAGCAAGTTGATAGAGAATAATAAAACCATTGTTGTGAACAGGCAAATGAATTTAACAAGAGAATATATAATCTGCTAAATTTGGAGAAAGGTTTATGGGATTTTTATACTAACATTCACAAATCTTTAAGATGGTCATTTTTTCTTTCCTTTTTTTTAAAGTTGGATCTGGTGTGCTAGCACACCAGTATTAATATAAGATTTTTAAATGATTACATAAGCAGAACCTAGAATGACCGTGAAGTTAATTGTTTGAGAGGAGTTACAGCCAAATATTGATTGGTCAAATCTAGCCAAAAAAGAGGGAAAAGAAAATTTGAAGAGCCCCATGTGAAAGTTAAAGATTTGATATCCTCTTTAACTTCCTCATTAGGTTGGTATTCTGGGTCTCTTCCCCCCATGGGTGCTTGGTTCAGCAACGTTGGCAACTGAAGCAAGCAGATGAAGGAGTATCTAAGAGATTACTGATGCACACCCATTCTCTCCTTGCCACCCAACAAAGCTGAAGTAGGTGTATCGCAATTTCAAGGTCGCTGTTACAAAAAATAAAGCTGCAGTTGCTAAAGTGATCCCTTTCTTTTGCAATTAGATCTTTGGCATTGATCCTTTTGTGCAGAAGCAAATCAAGAGGTTACCTTCACCCTATTGGCCGCAAAGAAAAACCAGACTAGAGGAGGCAAACTTGTAGTTGCAGAAAATCACTTCAGTGAAATAGAATTCTTCTTTAATCTTTACTATTTGGTACATTTACAGAAGTTGAACGTGGTGAATTTTACCCCATGCAATTTTACCAATTGAACGGTTCATTGTTGTTTGGTTTTAAGCTCTTTTTTATTATTGATTTTAAGGATGGTTTTGTTATCTGAGATGTAGATCAGCAAGACGTAACATATGAAGTAACTAAACTAAGTCTGCTTGTATAACAAAATCCAGCTTATTTAATATTCTTCTGCATTTTCTTTTATATTTGTAATTTGTAAAAATGGATATTTTTCTAACCTTTAGGTCAACTGAACATGAAAGTTTTATGAAGTGTATTATGTTTGCAGGGAGCATACAAAAGTTGGTTTGGATCCTTTTCCATGTACCCTTTGTCGTTAGTTAAAAGAGCAAAGGAATGTTGGACTTCGATAAGATGTTGGTTGTCTGATAATTGTCCTGAAATTAGTGATACTTTGAGGAAGGGTGTTTCTGAAGCTGAAATACAGCAGGCTGAGAAAATACTTGGGGTTAAGTTACCTGCTCCAACCAAGGTGCTGTACAGGCTGTGTGATGGTCAGGAGACGTTCACTACAAACGCTGCTAAAAATAAATATCTTGCTGATTTGGGAATTATAGGTGGATACGAATTCTATGAACATTTGGTAAATGTGCATTTGTTGCCATTAAGAATGGTTGTGTCACAAACTAAAAATCTAACCAAAGAAGTGAGCATGTTGACTATGCCCAAATACATTGTTGTGGCAGCATCCTTCTACATGGCAAAGTTCTTTTGCCTAAATTGTTCTAGTGGTCAACTTTATGTTGGCACAAGCAATCTGCTAGAAAATGGAGAAATGATGCCATGTGTACCTGGAGAATTGGTAAGGCTAAAAGCTGATGCTAACTTTGATATGCCACAAGATGCACTTCTGTTGTGGTTAGAAGAGCACAATAGGCGACTGCGAAGTAGCATGATCAAAACCCGCCACCCAAGTTCTCGGAGTATATGCCTTTTTCCAGAGACTTCGCCCTATTGTTCTGTTGCAGTAACTAACGGTGTTCAGGTACAGAAACTAATAGTTGTCAATGATAATTATTTTTTCTAACTATGACTGTTATAATCTTTCCAGAAGAAACAATTATGTTTGTTGTATCAATCCTTTCATTTAAGTTATTCTTAATTGATTTATTTGTTTTCTCTTTCTGGTGCCTTGAAATTGTTACATTTGTACCATGCGAATTTCATATTTTCTAAGTGCATATTAGGTTGAGAGATTAGGGAGGACAAATAAATGATTGCTGTTCAGCCAGCCTGACCTTTCATCCTTGATCAGAGTACATAGAAATGATATGGCTCTTAACTTCAAGTTTCCTGTAGTTTTAAACTTTTAATAGTTCTATCACGAAAGTTCATTAAACCTTACTAAGCAAATAATAACTTGGGCATGAACTCTGTTTTCTGTAATCTTTTTGAGCTCCTTCAAAACTTTTAGTGTCCAATCCCATTTTAACTTCAGCTATCTGATATTACCATCTCTTGGAATGAATTGCATTTATCTATATCTTGTTGGACCCCGTGGTTGTTTTGATCTGATCAACCAAGTTAGGTTAGGTCCTGTTTGGTTTCGATCCCTGTGTCTAAATGTGCAGGAGCTTAAGAGCGCAGGAAGTCGAGCGGAAGACACAGCTTGAGAGAAGGACGACACGGGAAGGGAGCCGACGGGCTCGGTGCGTCTGAAGGATGAAAGAGCTACGGAAGAGTACACCGGTGGACGAGAAGAACGTGCGCGACGTTCGAGGGGCGAGAAGCTGGGGCGGAAGCCTACTCAAGGAGAAGGCCGGAAATTAGGTTCGAGTGAGCCCTATTTCGGTTGGCCACAATCATCCAAACTATCGGGACTTCGGAAGCTAAAGAGAAGACGAAGTGCTGGAAAAGGAGCTGGAGGCGCCCTCAATTGTTGAGGCGCCTCCGCCCTCACCAGAGTGAGGGCGCCCTCAACTGCATTGAGGGCGCCCTCAATGCCCTTGGAGGCGCCCTCAACTGGGTCAAACAGACCGTTTGCGAGCGGATAAAGTTTTATCCGCTTATCCCTTTGGAGGCGCCCTTAAGAGTTGAGATAGGATTTCCAAGAGCTATATAAAAGCCCCTGGAGTTAGGAAATAAAATATTCAACTCTGTATTCAATTCCTAGCAACATCTGAGCTTTCTTAGTGTGTAAAAAGACTTCTCCGCCTACAGTGAAGAAGACATTTCTAGTAGAGTTGTTCAACCGCCTTGGATTAACAACCACCTAGGTTGTAACCAAGTCAAATCCCTGAGTCTTCTTTCTTTCCTTTCTGTTATTTTGTTTTATTTTATTGTTATTATTCTAGAGTTGAAAATATGAGAAGGGTAGTCCTTTTTTGCAGGCAATTCACCCCTCCACTCTTGCCGGCCCCGCTGCACCAACAAGTGTATCAGAGCCATACCGCCTCAGAAAGACTGACCGCCGACTGAAGCATCAAGATCAAGACAATGGTCGGTGCAAGTATTCATCCCCCGAAATTCGACGGAGACTTCGTAACATGGAAACGCCGAATGGAGGTATTCTTCAAAACAGAATTTGATATTCTTTTAATTATGAAATACGGTTTTGCAGTCCTTAAAAACAAGGAAGAATACAACTGGACGAAAAAGGAGCAAGCTGATTTCGTGGCCAACGGAAAGGTAGAGTTTCACCTGCTCAGCGTCCTGCCACCCCAGGTGGTAAGTTGGATCGGAAGCTACGACTCCGTCAAAGACCTCTGGGAAAAATTCTTGGAGCTCCACGAAGGCACCTCAGAAGCGAAGTTAACAAAGCGCGACATCCTCCGGACTCAGCTGACAAATCTCCGGATAAACAACGGCGAAAAGGTAGCGCAACTCCAAGCGAGAATCAAGGAGCTAATAACTCAACTGAACAACCTCGGAGAATCGGTAACAAACCGAAACTCGATCCAGTATGCACTCAACGCTTTCCCAAGAACTCCAGAATGAGTGCCCTTAGTAGATGCATACTACATCTCTAAGGATTTTGAGGTAAGTACACTAGAAAACTTATTTTCAACTTTTGAACTTCACGAGTCTCGAATTGTAGAACCTAAACAAGTAGAGAAGTCAAATCTCAATGTTGCCCTACAAGTTGAGATGGACGATCCCGACTCTGAAGTATCGATCAATGAAAATGAAGTGGCGCTATTGGTAAGGAAGTTAAATAAGTTTATTAAAACTAATAAATTTAGATCGCAGTCGAGAAAGCATCAACGCAACAAAAGGACAGTCTGATGCTACAACTGCAATGAGAAAGGGCATATCAAGGATGACTGTCCAAAGTTGAAGAAAAGGGACAAGGAGAAGTCCCAAAGACCAACTTCCACTAAACGCAAGAGTCTGAAGGCTACATGGGATGAATCATTATCCTCCGAATCTGTAGTCGAAGCCTTCTCGGGATTAGCATTGATGACCAACCATCAAGTAGAAGAAGATGACTAGCTCGGAAATGAGCATAGATGAAGGAGGAGGATCATTAGAAGAAGAAAATTGCGATGAAGGGGGAGCATCAGAAATTGAGATAAGTAAGGTACGTGCTCTAACTCCCAAGCAACCCTTTCAGTTCATTAAAGTGCTTAATAAAGACTTAGTTAAGTTAGAAAGGGAAAATGATGAGTTAAAATTAAACCTAGCAAAAACATGTCCTCTAGAAATGTACGATAATCTAAAATTAGAGAATGATAAATTGAAAATTGAAATTAAAAATTGAAAAATGATCATACATGCTTAAATAAATTTCAAAAAATAAAATTTAGAACTTATGGGAAATTAAATTGGTATATTAAACATCACCAAGGACAACTTAGAAAAATTCCCAGAAATTATATACCCCCTAAGTTTTGATTAATCCAGTAGGAAGGAACTTATACTGGGTTTCAAAATCTTTTCTAGACTAAATTTTTGTAAGTTAGCGTTTTCAGCAAGAAAAATTAAACAGTTAATTTCTTTATGAGGTTTTGTCTAAGAAAGTGGTTGTTGCTCCTATAACCAAGAAGGTCTAGTGCCTCGCCACTACCTGAAAGTCAAAATATTGAAATAAAATGTTTAATTAACTTACTGATAAAGCATGAAAATAAAAATTAAACAATGCTTTAACAAGTTTTTTTTAAACATTTGTTGGAAATTTCTCTAAAAATACTTTGTTTAAATTGCTTAAAAGTTAGAGTTCTTTGTTAATTTAGAATTTATTTTGAAAAATTCCTATCCCGTTTTTTTACTATGATCAAAGGGGGAGAGATAGGAACAAGTTTAGGGGGAGTTAATATTTTTTAAAATTGGTACTTAAAATTTTTTTTTGGAACAAGATAATATTAAAAAACAAATTAAATCTTTTGTTTAATTAGTGTTGCAAATTCTATTATTGCAATCATTATGCTTAAAATGTTAGTTTAGTAATTTCTTTAAATTATTACTTGTCTATTTTTTTTACCCTAACTTGAACTTGGGTTGATGCACATCAAAAGGGGGAGATTGTTGGACCCCGTGATTGTTTTGATGTGATCAACTAAGTTAGGTTAGGTCCTGTTTGATTTTGATCCTTGTGTCTAAGTGTGCAGGAGTTTATGAGCGCAGGATGTCGAGCGGAAGATGCAGCTAGCAAGAAGGACGGCACGGGAAGGGAGCCGACGGGCTCGATGCATCCGAAGGACGAAAGATCTGCAGAAGAGTACACCGGTGGACGAGAAGAACGTGCGCGACGTTTGAGGGACGAGAAGCCGGGACGGAAGCCTACTCGAGGAGAAGGTCGGAAATTAGGTTCGAGTGACCCCTATTTCGGTTGGTCATAATCACCCAAGCTATCGGGACTTCGGAAGCAAAAGAGAAGATGAAGAAGTGCTGGAAAAGGAGCTGGAGGCGCCCTCAACAACTGTTGAGGCGCCTCTGCTCTCACTAGAGTGAGGGCGCCCTCAACAGCATTGAGGGCGCCCTCAATGCCCTTGGAGGCGTCCTCAACTGGGTTAAACAGACCGTTTGCGAGCGGATAAAGTTTTATCCGTTTATCCCCTTGGAGACGCCCTCAACCCCTTTGGAGGCACCCTCAAGACTCGAGATAGGATTTACAGGAGCTATATAAAGGCGCCTGGAGCTAGGAAATAAATCATTCAACTCTGTATTCAATTCCTAGCAACATCTGAACTTTCTTAGTGCGTAAAAAGGCTTCTCCGCCTACAGTGAAGGAGACGTTTCTAGTAGAGCTGTTCAACCAGCTTGGATTAAAAACTACATAGGTTGTAACCAAGTCAAATCCCTGCGTCTTCTTTCTTTCCTTTCTGTTATTTTGTTTTATTTTATTGTTGCTATTTTAGAGTTGAAAGTACGAGGAGGGTAGTTCTTATTTTACAGACAATTCACCCCTCCCCTCTTGCCGGCCCCGCTGCACCAACATATCTAATTGTCGGATCATGTGGACTTTTTTATGATGATAATATGACCATGTTGTACATTGTGATTCCAATTGGAAAGTCATGAAATTTCCAAATATGTCAACAAAGAAAAGATTCATATAGCTGACGCTAATCAACTAGGACTTAATAGCATTTCTTTGATATATTCTGAGTTGCAGTGTCAAGCAATTATTGGCTTTGTTATAATGCAGTAATTGATATTTTAGGTTCGTGCCTCTGCTGTTTTTGTGCCGGAAGCTTCTGATGCCAATGGAGGAGAAGAAAGTTACTACTTTTCTTACTCAATTCGCATGTCTCTCCTTCCTGAAGGATGCATGTTAGATGGCGTGTACTACTCCTCATGCCAGCTTCATTCACGTCACTGGATTATCCGTTCCAAAGATACAATCGTGTCCAATGTGCATGGAGAAGCTGTAATAGGACAGGTATCGTTTCTATTTATTCGGATACTGATTAAATTTAGTGTGTCATGAGGAATTTATCATACATTGAATTCGGGTAACTTAATCAATGAACGTCTCCTTGCTGTTTCTGCAGTATCCACTCCTACTTCCTGGCGAGGAAGAATTTGTATATCAGAGTTGCACTCCCGTACCCGGTGTTCCTGGATCTGTTGAGGGCTCATTTACATTTGTTCCTGGCAGGTATCCCCAGCTAATCGACATCTTCCAACAGCTACATATTGTTTTCTTGTTTCTCAAAGCCTGATCTTGTTTTCTTGTGGGCTTTAGGTTAAGCAGACCTGAGGGAAGACAATTTGATGTGAAAGTTGCACCTTTCATCCTCGAAAAACCAGACTACATTTTCTAGCTGTCCACTGCAAAATTTCTCATATTATCTTATCAGGTATTCCATAATTGTGGTCATGATACTCAAAGTTTTTGATGCTATCTTCCTATATGGTTCGCATCTTATATTAAAAATATTGCATGCTCCTATGTGCCGTGGAGATGGAGCTTAAAGTGGTGTAGATTTCTGCATTGATCATTATTCTTGCTTGTTATGTAAAAATTATTGAAGTATTCGAATCTGTTGCCACAATGAGATTTGAATCGTTTAGCTTGTGTTGTGTAGTGGTTGATCCTCAACTACTTCACACAAGGCATGGTTTGAATCTGTTGTAACTTCTTTTTTTTGTTACTTGAACCGAACCAGAGAACCTCTCAGCTGTACTCTCTCGAGTTTCATCCATGAGCTTGCAGTATATCACAATCTCGCAGCAATCTCATGGCCATGGAACTCGTGATTATTTAGCCGCAAAACTGCGGCACCAACAGAAGACTATTTGTCTTCCCTATAGTTTGTTGGCAAAACTTGAGAGAGGAGAGAAAGAGATTTGGTTTGAAACAAACTGTGCCCTGTAATAAATATTTAAATACCCACTTTGAGTATTCCTTAAACTCAAGTACCTGATTTGATAAATGGTCCCTAAAATCCAAAACAACTATTTTATTTCTTCTTTTCCTTTTCTCGCATTATTTATAACTTTTTCATGAGCAATTTTGAAGTTCACTGTATTTATTTTAAAATTTAAATATTTATTTTAATCAGAATGTCAATTTCATTTAATTAAAATTAATATAAGATAATAATACTGATATAGTAGATAGGGATTATACGTCCATTCATTTGTTTTAGCATTTGAATACTTATTTTTATTTAGGTCTTTATGTTCAATTAATTTAAATTAAGATAAGACAATGGACTTATTTTGAATAATTCATGTTAATTAGGATGTTATTTTTATAAAAGGAAAGTCCATTCGAAGATTCGGTAAAGTTGAAACGGCCTTTTGATTTTTGTCCTTTCTTCAATTGGAGTTGGTGCCACAGTCTAGCCCGAGTGGAAGATCCCACCGCACGAGTCTAAGCAATCATCTCTCCAGTCTTGTCTCGCACCCAAAACCCCAATTTGGCATGTAATACAACACATATCCATTCTCTCAATGGCCTGTGCCTATGGCCTATGGCCTGTTGCAGTCGTCCTTTTTCCCTTGGCCATTTGCCACCCACCTGAACAAAGAAGGAGCACTGGCGGCGGCGGCGGCTGGTGCGTCTGCATGTTCTTCTTCACTAAAAATATATAAGAACAAAAATGCTGCGTGCCCATTTAGTGGTCCTAGACTCTGCTTCGCCTTTATTTCCTTAGCTGGAATCACTCTCCCTCCCTCACTCACTCACCTTTCTTTCTAATTTGGAAGTGGATAAACGAGCGGAAGAAAAACAATCAACGAAACCCCACATTCTTCTCATCATTGCCACCAATCATCAGCCACTCACTCCACGGACCACAGTACCTATATCTACCACACACCATCCAAATTCTGCTTGGCCCAGTTCAAAACCAACATCGGCTCTCTAACTTCTTGCGTGAGACAGACGGAAAATGTACCAATTTAGATTCCTCTTTATTGACCTTCTTTCATTTGTTTTTTCCTTGAGACCTTGACCATGCGATATTATCTTGGTCGACTACAATATAATAGATGAATCTACGTTAATACGACATGCCGCACCATGACAAAAACAGAGGAAGGTAGGAAGGAAAGGAGTAACAAAAACGTCGAGCCCCACAGAATCTCTTTACAACGCCATTGAATTGCATTCATGCAGCTCGATCGCCGCCACTTCCACGAAAGGGATTGGATGATGAAGCATGCATGGTGAGGAGGTCAAAAGGCAATCTAACTTTTTCGATCGATCGTATCGTTCTTGAGAATAAGTCGGCGGATTTATTCACCATTGATCGATCTTCTGGCGGCTAGCTCTTGTGGATAGTTTGAATCGACAAGGACTCGATCAATACTCTACACTCAAAAAAGCAAGATTCCGAGTCCTCTGGATCGAGGAGACTACTCTTTGAGTCTTCAATGTAATGAGTGGTCCAATCATTTGCAGGCTCTATAAATACCTTCCTATGATATAGAACACATCAGTAATCCCCAGAGGAGGGCATCTCTGAGGCAAAGATATGTCTAGGGATCCTCTTGTGGTGGGCAATGTCATTGGGGACATTTTGGACCCTTTCGTCAAGTCGGCTACCCTCCGGCTGCTCTACAACAACAAGGAAGTCATGAATGGGTCCGAGCTCAAACCGTCGGCCGTCGTAAATGAGCCGAGGGTCGAGATCCGGGGCCGCGATACGAGGACTACTCTTTACACACTTGTAAGTGTTGATGATCATAGTTGGGTTCGGTCGAGTGAAACTTTGTCCGTTTGCTAACGTGGCAGCTAGTCGTGTTGACTATAGGTGATGGTTGATCCTGATGCACCGAGCCCGAGCAACCCTACTAAGAGGGAGCACTTGCATTGGTAAGATTGATCGATCGATCGAATTGTGTGCCATTGGAATGTGGTCATGGATTGATCGAAGAAGAAACTAACTTGTTTTTTATCAGGTTGGTGACCGACATACCGGAAACGGCTAATGCTAGTTATGGTGAGATTCATTATCTATTTTTGGAACTTTAACCGAGTTCATTAAGTAGCAATTGTTGTTTTGCTCGTTTGGAATGTAAAGTTGTTCCGACTCCATACATGTGCTTTAATTTTCAGGAAATGAAATCGTTCCGTATGAGAGCCCGCGTCCGACTGCCGGAATTCACCGGTTTGTGTTCGTGTTGTTCCGGCAATCGGTTCGTCAGACCATATATGCACCCGGGTGGAGGCAAAACTTCAACAGCAGGGACTTCGCAGCGCTTTACAACCTCGGGGCCCCTGTGGCCGCAATGTACTTCAATTGCCAAAGAGAGAATGGGTGTGGTGGAAGAAGGTACTTATAACTACTGCGATCGGAAAATCAAAGTTTACGATCGATCGACAGCATTTGAATTGAATGTCATCGATCGACTTACAATAACACACGCAAATGGCATTGCTTAAGTAGTGTATTTATTATTATTGAAGAATTGTGTGAGCTATAGCCAAAGGCTGAACGAACTTTAGCTATGTAATTCCATATCTATAGAACTAATATGAGAAATCTTCGACCCAATACGCTTGTTCAGAGCTTACAACAATCAAACTAATGTCGATTATTTTCGTTGTCTATGTTGAACCAATTGCACATAGTAAATTGGAGGCTTAATTTGTTCCACTAATGGTGTGCAATTAGTTCTTCGAGTCTTTTGCGGTTTGCCCTCTCAAGGAAATTAAAAGCTTGTGGTCCATTTGACTTAAAGAAAGTGGCGATTGATGATTATATATCAATCTAGCTAGATTCCTCTTTATCTCCTCTTAGATCTTCACTTTTTCTTAGAATCATGCACGCACTATGTCGCTCATATGACTTTTTATCTTGTCATTCGCCTCTCTTCTTACGCGGGACTAATGCTCGAAGCTATCTTCGCATCGTCTCATGTTAACAACACTTAATGATGGTTAGTCATGTGAGATTTTTCAAAGAGTCAACTAAAATGGCATCGATGCACACCATATATAATCATTATATATCATCTAGATTCCTCTCTATCTCTTTTTAGATCATGCATTATCTTCAAATTAATAATCATGACCTTTCGAGGTGCAATGCGTCGTCTTCCTTTCCTTAGGACTACTGTAGACTAGCTAGGGTTCAAATTTATAATTAATTTATAAAAAAATTTATTTATTAACTTATCTATAAATGAGTTTATTCATGTTCATGAACCACAAACTAAGCTTAATTATTCGTGTTCAACATTGGGGATGGCATAGCCTACTCTTGGCTTTTAAACCACTACTTCACCTTAACCTATTAAGTCTATTGGTCGCAGATTAAGATTAAATTCGATTCAATTAATTTGATTCCATTAGCATGAGTGGTCAGTCCATTATTGATCATCTTGCACGTAAAAGTAGTGCATGTACTAACAAAAGAGTCATATATTGCACTTGATATGGACATGTACACCTCATCCAGCGTAATAGGTTCGTCCTTCTCAACCACACAATTAAAATGATTACGAATGGAATATTGTTATATTAAAATATCGTCGTTTTATATGTTAGTTAAAATTTTTTAAAGTTAATGAAATGGACGTCTGTTAAGTTACAAGACTGATCACCTAATTTGTCATGTCCTGTCCAAGTGGTGCTACGAGCATTAGCTTCCATGTCTTGTCCAACAGGTCAGCAAGCAGCTAAAGAAGAAGACATGACAGCAGTTGGGATCCAATTTACTGTTTTCTCTCAATTTGATTGAGATTTCAAACGAGGTGATAGAAGAAACTATCCGGATTTAATATTTGATTTGAATACTTAATTTAAAATACGCCATCGTAGATATTTCAATAATTTGTTTTCCACGCATATTTCCATTTCTTCGTCCAACGCCTTTGTTTTTAAATTCAAATGTTCATAGTCGAATAGACCCGATTAGTTTTGGAGTTAGACAAGTGTATTCCTTAATTCGTCCACAACGGCGGAGCTTCAGTGTTCTGGGGCATCGGAAAATGACACAAATTACTTTAATATACAACTAAAAGGACAAAAACATCACTTCACTGGGCGTCTTTCACCTACTTGACCACCATCGGATCAGATTGCTTAATTTGTCTTCTTCTCCACTGCAACATGATTGGCCACTGGAGTCTGAAGAAATTCAATCGGACCGGACGGGGTGGGCCATAATCGCCATGGATCTGGGCTTGAAAATGATGCATTTTTTGTCATATCCGAAAATAGGAAAGAAGAGAAAAAAATGGAGAAGCGAAATGCTGCTCACCCAATTCCGACTCCGCCCTCCCTCAGCCCGCGCTCTAGCGGCTTCCACGCCCCATCCAGAACCTTCCAGAGCCTTCGACCCCCCGTTCCACTTCCGCCAGTCGAGCGCCGCCTCAACGTCGCGGCCTACGCCTTCTCCCTCCTTCCTTCCCCGCTCCCCTCCAACCCCGCCCTCGTCGACGCCGCCACCGGAGATGCCGTTAGCTTCCCCGAGCTGCTCTCACAGATCCGATCCCTCGCCTCCGCCCTCCGATCACACGCCGGCATCGACAGGGGCCACTGCGTCTTCGTCCTCGCCCCGACGAGCCTCGACATTCCCCCGCTCTACCTCGCTCTGCTCTCCATCGGCGCCGTCGTCTCCGCCGCCAACCCTGCCTCCACCCCGCGCGAGATCTCCCACTTCCTTTCCCTCTCCAACCCCCGCGTCGCCTTCGCCACCTCCGCCACCGACGCCAAGCTCCCCGCGGGCCTCGCCACCATCATCCTCGACTCGCCACGCTTCCGCTCGTTTCTCGACGGCAGCGATGGAGGGGAAGCGGTTGAGGAAGTGGCGCAGTCGGATGTGGCCTTCTTTCAATTCTCGTCGGGGACGACGGGGATGATGAAGGCGGCGGCGCTGTCGCATCGGAACATGATCGCGATCGTGGCGGCATGGCACTCCACGCGGAACCCTGTGGCGGAGCGTCGTCGGGGAGCACCAGAAGCGACGCTTTTGGCAGCGCCACTGTTCCATGCGATGGGGTACGCCTTTTTGTTAATAGGATTGGCTCTGGGTGAGACGACGGTGCTGATCGGGGGCAGGACCAGCGTGAAGGAAATGGTGCAGGCGGCGGAGAGGCACCGGGTGACCTCTCTGACAGCGGCGACGCCCGTGGTGGTTGAGATGGCGAGGTGGCCAGAGCCGTTGGACCTGGTGGCCCTGGAGTACGTGATCTGCGGCGGCGCACCGGTCCCGGAGGCGGCGGCCGTGCGATTCATGAGACGGTTTCCCCATGTGGAGCTCCGTCAGGTATCAATTTAAACAAAAGAAATTAAATTAAATTAATTTAAATTTAAACGGAAGAAAACATACGCACGCCATTAGAGAACTCATTGTTAAAGACACTGAGGGATCAAACTAACTGACCCTTTTCCTTGAAGGAGTAAATTCTCTTTTACTTGTTTACCTATACAAAATGTAGATATTTTGCCTAAAAGATCTACCGTTTGTAGGGTTATGGATCCACTGAAGCTGGACCGATATCAGGGATGATAGGTCAGGAGGAGTGTCGTCGTCTGCGGTCGGTTGGCCGTCTCGGGCAAAACGTTGAAGCTATGCTTGTGGATACTACCACAGGAGAAAGATTGTCAGTTGGGCAGAGTGGAGAGCTATGGCTTAGAAGCCCTTATATCATGCTAGGTTTGTTTGTTACCCAATCCATAGTCAAATGAAAGGCGAGCAATCTTAACTCTAAACACTCGTATTTACCAACTCAGGTTATGTGGGAAATGAAGAAGCAAATGATGCCACCTTCGATTCCAGTGGCTGGCTGAAAACAGGGGATCTCTGCTACTTTGATGAAGATGGGTTTCTTTTCATTGTGGATCGGTTGAAGGAGTTGATAAAGTGTGGAGCCTCCCAGGTTGTGACGATAAAACTCTTCCCATGGAAGTAAATAAATCTATAGAATAGCATTTTGTTTATGCCAATTTTGATGAATACAGGTTCCACCTGCTGAGTTAGAGCATTTGCTTCAACTTCTTCCCGGCATTGCTGATTCTGCTGTGGTTCCGTAAGTTCTAACCAGTTAATCTAGCTTTTGTAACTTCCGCTCTAGAATAAAAGTTGAAATTGGCTGAACCACCAGTGCACCTATTGGCAGGGCGTTGAAATGTTAGAAATTGTTATCCCTAAGCATTATTATGAATTCTACAAACGGAAGGAGAATTATAAACATTGAAAACAATCCAAAGCATGAGATCTAGTTTCATTAGAAAGCATGACATAACAAAATATATGCATAAATAACAACAATAAACCTGATTGTAGCAAAAGAGTCATTGTCGTAAAGTGTCGTCCTCCTTGATCTCGTGATCATGCGAAAGAAGAAGAAGAGGGAGAGGACTTCTAGAGAAGTTAGGGTGGCGGCGCCGAAAACTCTCATCAATGGGAAACGAGTTATGTCTCATGCCCTAATCCAACGGGGACCAATCTGATCTACATCCGTTATCAACCCATCAATAATAATGGATCACGCTAACGAGTTTTACATAGCTAACCCACATCCAATAAACTGAAACCTAATAAATTGAAGTTAGATCACTTAATAGGTTCGGTATTTTAATGGCATAATCTGCATGACAAAATGCATGTGAGCCCACCTAATAGAAGATTAAATTCAACAATCTCCCACATGGGCTGTATGTGATTTATATACAACACATGAATTTAGCTTTAGTTGATGTCAACAACAATGTCTAACTTTATAGGTATAGAATACCTGTATTCAATCTGCTCCATTAACTTTATTAGTATTAGTGTTTTAAATCGCGTAGCGTTGGTTCATAGCGTTTTTGTCTTGTCATCGCAGCGTAAATAGCGAAGCGTATAACGTAAGCTTTTCGTGCACGTCAATGTTTAAATTTTTTTAAAAAATATACTTATATAAGTAAAATAAAAATAGCATAACCTAAAATTAATCATAATAATTCATTACATGTCAAAATATCCCATAACAACAATTTAAAAAGTCTTATAATTAAAACAACATAACCTAAAAATAATTAGTATCATCCAATTCTATATCACTATCATCATCAATAATGTCTATGGTTGGAAAATTTCCACTATCAAAAGTTGTTGGAATTACTCCTCCATAATTTTCAGCATCAAGATGATTATCTTCCACATCAACAAGACTCAACCTTGCTTGTTTGTCTTTGCTTCCACCTATTATATAAGAGATACAACATTTAAGAATCAATTATAGGTGAAGTAGATATAAATAAATAATTTGCATGCTTAGTGCTTACTTAAATTTTCAACAACTCTTTTTTTTTTTTTTAATTCGTAGGAGGAACTTCAGCTATATCCTCAACATCTTCGATTCGCTTATCTGAGTCGAAAAGACTTTCAAAGGTAGCCGACGACACACTCACAATAGGATCACTTTCAAATAATTCATCATCTTCAAGCCATTTAGTAGTTACGGGGAGAACTGAACCTTCTTTCTCAGTTATCCATTCATCATCCGAATTAAGTTCATCAACTACAATGGGATCAATCTTGTCTCTCCTCCTAATGCTTCTCTCCCTAAGCTTGAAGTTATATTTCACAAACACCAACGCATTCAACTTTGCATGTTTAAGCCTATTTCTCTTTTTTGTATGAATCTAATATTACAAAGAAGAAAACATATATATAAAAATTAAAAATAAACAATGATATGAAAATTATAAAACAATTAAAATTCAAGTAGAGTTAGAAACTTAGAATACTCACCGATTCAAAAGTGCTCCAATTTCTTTCACATCCCGAAGCACTACAAGTGAGACCAAGCACTCGAATTGCAAATGTAGTAAGCTCGGGTGTCTTACTTCCAAAACATTCCCACCACGAGACTAATAAGTAATAACATTAAAAAAAATTACAAGAATATATATAATTTTAAAATATGAATGCTAGTATAATTTTACAAGAACGGTTACAAGAAGAAAATTTTACCCGGAGTTCGTAATATTCTTGTTCGTTTTGCTATTGGAGTTCCAAATTCTCCTTCAGCTTTATTATACAAGTCCAATTGGATGTCTGCTTTAAGATGATCATCAGAAGACAACATCCTATCCATGCAAGTATACAATCCATCTTTAACTTCATCACAATCAGAAAATCTTTCTTCATAACGCAATTGCAGGTTCAAATAGTACTTGACCGCGTGTAGAGGATGATGAAGTTGTGGAGTCCATCGTGAATCAATTTTTTCCAAATGGGCTTGTATTTTTTGTCAACTCCCCCACAATTAAATTTTATTGTCTCTTTTGCCTTATCCATAAGTTCATAAATATATCCCATGGCCGATCTCCCCTCCGAATCAACTTCCCTTAACACACTTACAAGAGGAACAACACTCTTAACACAAAATGCAACATGTGGCCAAAAGTTGGGATCATTAATAACAATTCTCTTCACGACCTTCCCATGAGTTGTTTAAGATAGTGGTGAACAAACCCAATCTTCGGAAGCAAACATTTGCTCAAGTGGTCTTTTAACCTTATACATACTCTGAAGAGTGAGAAATGAAGTAGCAAAGCGAGTAACAGCGGGACAGAGAATTTCTTTACTGTTTGTATACTTTCTCATCAAAGAAAGTATAGTCCCATGACCATAAAGGAACTTCACAACCATCTTAGCTTGCTCAATTGTGTCAGAAAAAATCTTCAACTTTGCAATATCCTCCAACATTAGATCAATGCAATGCGCCGCACAAGGTGTCCACCAAATTCTATGTCTAGTCTCCATAATTTTTTTCCCTGCCTTAATGCAATTCGAAGCATTATCCGTGACAATTTGAATTACATCTTCCTCTCCCACCTCATCAACAACATCATCAAGATATTTAAAGATCAATTCTCCATTTTTAATAGAAGCTGATGCATCAATAGATTTCAAAAAGAAAGTGTCGGCGGGACTATTTACCAAAAAATTAATCAAACTTCTATTCTTTCGATCCGTCCAACCATCGGACATAATAGTGCATGCATATTTTTTCCATGCTTTTTTATGCTCCTCATATATTAGGTTGATGCCACCAACCTCAACTTTAAGTATCCAAGTTCTTAACTCATGCATTGAAGGAGGCATGAACCCTCTTCCATATTCCGCAATGCCCTCAACCATAGGCAACCAATAAAGATCATTCACAACATTAAACGGAAATGCGGTAGAGTAAATAAAACGGCCAACTCTACGCTTCACATCAACCAGTAAATCTTTTTTGTATGTCGAATTCAGAGTTGTTTGTCGAGGTTCAGAACTAACAAACCCATGAAGGGTACCTTTACCTTTTGATTCACCACTACCAGAACATCCAATTGAATTTCCCCCTACACTTCCAACTTTTGATGATTGCGTATTCATACTCTCGGGACCTTCACCAATCTCTCGTAACAATTCGGTTTGTTTGCTTTTAGATGCTCTAATTTTGTCAAGTGATTCTCTAATTTCTTTCTTAATATCATCCGGAACACTAACACAAGGTGCAACCCCTTTATGAGTTTGAGCTAAATGTTCCTTCAAGCGAGTAATCCCTCCATTCGATATATTATGATAAAATTTGCACCGAACAGATTTTTCCCCTTCATTTTGATAACAATATTTCCAACCAATATCTTTTTTATCTTTTTTTGACAAATTCATAGACATTGCAAATTCTAACCAGACAATCAAAATCCTAGAAAAACAAAAGAAAAAAAATCAAAACAAATAATTAGTTAATTAAAAAAAATGGGAATCAATCAAGGCATCTAGAAGATCGATCATTGGATCGATCCAGGGCGTCTGGATCGATCCAGATACCCGACTCGCGAAATCTTTGCTCCTTTGAGAAAAAAAAAACGAAGAAATGAAGAAAACGAAAGGAGGGAGAAAAGCTTACCTCCAATCGCTATCCCTCGCCGCCGCTCACAGGTCACTGCTCGCCCGCCTTGTTGCCCATCGATCACAGGTCATTGCTCGTCGCCGCTCATAGGTTTCTGCTTGCCGCTCGCCTCTCGCAAGTTGTCGCTCGCCGATCGCCGCCTGTCGCCTCTGCCCTACCTCGACGGTCACGATTCGACGCCTTTGCCCTACCCCCTACCTACTATATAAGCAATTTACAATTATAGCGCCCGCTATGAGCCGCTAAATCATGATAGCGCACGCTATGTTCGCTATCTACGCTTTTGTCCCGAATAACGTGGGCTATTCGGGACAATTGCTAATCAGCGAACGCTGCAGAGCGTTTGCTTATCGTAGCGCGTGATAGCGCGCTATGTCGCGCGCTATTCGCCGCTATTGAAAACCCTGATTAGTATAGGACTAAAGAGGCCATGGTTACTATATATGACTGTAACAAGTCCTGAGAATAATTATAATACTAGTGTCATTAATGAAATAGATTAATATGTGGATGTTATTTGAGTTTTATTATTAGTGCTAACTACACCAACAAATGTGTAGGATGAAATTTACATAAAATCTTATCAATACATGTCACTTTTTAACTTGTCTAAAAGTGACCCAAAAGGGTATGATCATATTTGCAAAATACTTTATGACAAATTGCGGTAGCAAATCATGATCTAAATTTTATGATTTCAAAAGAAATCGATATCACATTTACAAACATTATATGCTAAACAACAACAATAAATCATGATATTTCATTTTAGAGTGCCAAACAAAATACCCATGAATATTTTGAACTTTAAGTACGTATAATAATCAAAACAAAATATTTATCTTTATTAACAAATATAGAATAATAAAATAAATACAAACTCCCATTAGATGAGTACTTATTTTATAAGAACTCTCGTATTCACGACATGCACATAAAACAATAATCAAAATAAAATGTTTGTCTTTATTAACAAATATAGAGTAATAAAATAAATACATACTTCCATTAGATGAGTACTTATTTTATAAGGACTCTCATATCCACAACATGCGCATGAAACATTTTAGGCACCAAGCCCTTAGTGAGTGGATCTGCCAACATAGAATCTGTGCTGATGTGCTCTATCATCACCTGACGACTCGTAACTCTTTCTTTAACTATTAGAAATTTAATGTCAATGTGCTTTGATTTTGATGAATTACAGTTGTTCTTGGCATAAAGTTCTACGGTTTTATTATCATAGTTGATTTTCATGACTTGACAATGCCATCAACAATCTGCAACGCTATGATGAAGTTCCACAGCCAAATCCCGTTATTGGATCTTTATAGCATGTTATCAACTTTGCCTCTATAGTAGAAGTGACTATTAGTGTCTGTTTGATGGTTTTCCAAGATATAGCCCTGCCAGCAAACATCAAAATATAGCCTGAATTGGACCTCTTGCTATCCAAGTATCCAGTAAAATCGGAGTCTGAATGTCCAATCACCTCCTGGTTATCTGATCTCCAATACGTGATCCTTTAGTTCTTTACAAATACCACATTACTCTCTCCACCGCTTTCTAGTGCGACAGTCCTGGGTTACTTACATATCTGCTTAATATCCCCACTATGAACGTTATATCTAGACATGTACAAACCTATGCATACAGGAGACTTCCCACAGCTGATGCATAACGGAATTGTTCCATCTCCTTTATTTCAAGCTTAAGCCATGGATATTGTTACAAATTGAATCTATCACTTCTAGACATAGGCGGCACAATTTTGCATACAAGAATGACTCGAATGATTATGACTGATCTGTATGCCTAAAATAAAGGATGCTTCACCAAGATCTTCTATTTCAAAATTACGGGATAAAAATGACTTGGTTTCATACAATAGACTTTTATTATTGATTGCTAGCAATATATCATCTAATAAGTATAACAAACTTGCTCTCATTGAACTTAACATATATGTATTAATTAATAGGATTCTCCTTAAATCTAAATGAGATAACCATCTAATCAAATTTCTGATACTATTGATGGGACACCTGTTTCAAATTATAAGTGGACTTTTTAATTTACATACTAGGCGTTTTAAGTCCTCGGACTCAAAGTTCTTTGGTGAGGAATGTAATCTTTACGTCTATTTGATCTAGCTTCAAATCAAAATGAACTACAAATGTCATGATTACCCTAAGGAAGTCTTTCATTGACACAGGTGAGAAAGTCTTTTTGTAATCAATGTCTTCTTTTTGAGTGAATCCCTTGGCAACAAAACATGTCTTATACTTTTCGACATTGCCCTTTGAATCTTGTTTGGTTTTGAATATCCATTTACAACCAACAAATTTTGTACTTTCAGGCAATTCGATAAGTTTCCAAATATCATTGTCTGTCGTAAATTTCAACTCTTCTCGCATGACGTTAATCCACCTTTTATGATTTGAACATTGTTTAATTTCTTAGAAAGATGTAGGATTATTTTTCAACCCTATGTGAAACTCATGCTCTTGAATATAAACATAATCACGAGTAATCATGGATCTCCTTTCCCTCGTGAATCGCCTTAATGACCCTTGTATTTAAGGTGATTGAGGTACTTGTTCATCAATATAAGACAATATCTCACTCTGAGTGGAAGGACTCTCCAATTTCATTGGAGATAACATGAGAATATCTTGATTTACTACTCCTATTGGGTGTGCAATATCCATAATGTAGGGTATGGTAATTATACCACTATTGATTACACTAGTAATAACCACAGGAGGATCACTAACGCTTTCCTAAAAATATATTTCTCTAACCTTAGCGCTCACATTTGTAAGATCGTAAGCACGTGAGAGGGGCGTGAATCACATGTATTTGAGAAACTCGTTCTTTTTCGATTTTTAAAAAGCAAGTGCGCAGCGGAATTAAAAATAATAAAATAAGATGTGATCAGTTTTACTTGGTTTTGAGCCTTTGACGACTCCTACTTCAAGACCTAGGTCCTTTGGACCTTTCCGATGGGTAATCCACTAATCAATTGTAAAATTAGTACAAATAAAAAAAAGTGTAACAACCCTACACTTTCTTGAGAAATAAATGACTTAATTAAAATGTTACCCAACACGTGATGAAGAATATCTGGATTGAGTTCTGGTGTTGGAGATGGCTTAACTATAGCAATTAAGTGTAGTAGCGTCGCAGCAAAGTGGTAACACGAACTCGGGGCAGTTGGATGGTCAAAAATAAGCGTAGAGAAGTGGTATATTAATGTTGGCTGAAGACCTTTTTTTATACACCATTGGAGGCGCCTCTAATGGTTCAGGGTGCCTCCAATGTCACTTATCCGATTCGAAGTCTTCGTCTCTTATCTGCTCCGAGGTGCCTCCATTAGCTTCGAGGCGCCTCCAATGCGCTCCGAGGTGCCTCCAATCTACTACAGGGTGCATTCACTCAGTGAACTTCTATCCCTGAAGTTTATCCGTGCGGGGGTGCCTTTCTTGAGCTTTGAGGCGCCTCCCTGCAGCTCTGAGGTGTTAGGATCGAAATAGTGCTGGAGAGGGGGGGGGGGGGGGGGAATAGCTCGTTGCTTGCTTCTTGGTGATGATATGCAGCGGAATGAACAAGAAACAAAATTACAACGCTAACACAAGGATTTATTTGGTATCCACCTCAAGAAGAGGTGACTAATCCAAGGATCCACACGCGACACACATTACACTAATCAAAACACTCCTTCTCGGTCGCAGCCGGAGGCGGAGAAGCCTCGTATAAACTTACACAACAATATACAACACCCACAAGAAAATACAAAAGATACAAATGAAAACTCTTTCATCTTACTTAGTTGTTGCTTGTTGTTGCTTGTTGTTGCCTCTTGAACCTTGAAAGTGTAACTACACTTGTCTCCAAGTGCCTTCAAGAACTGGCCGTGAAATTATGGAGAGAGCTCGTGAATCGTCGTTGAGATGCACTATTGTCGCTGGAGAGGGATCACGAAGAAGACACTCGCCAACGGCTATAACCTGCGCAACGGTCGGATCTCAATCGATTGAATGACTCTCAATCGATTGGGGAGATTTGAATCGATCGGTTGATCGATTCAGAGCGCCTTTGTGCTCTTTGGAAAATGCCTGAATCGATTGCCCGATCGATTCAGCCTCTATCGCGCGATTTCCAACTTCCCAATCGATCGACTGATCGATTGGAGGTTTCAATCGATCAACTGATCGATTCAGAAGCTTACTATTCGCTCAGAAACTCTCCCAATTGATTAACCAATCGATTGGGGAAGTCTTGATCGATTACCTAATCGATCAAGACAGTTTTTGTACAAAATCGCGTCAACCAATTGATTGGCTGATCGATTGAACCCTCCAATTGATTGGCCAATCGATTAGCAAGCAGAAAACTGTGTAGAGCTTGAAACGAGCTTCGTTTCGCATCTGAGATCACCTTATTCCGATATCCGAGTCAAGAGTTATGATTTTTGGAAGTTTTCTACGTCCGAACTTCCTAGTTTCATGCCAACTCCCTATTGGACTTACGACCGCTAAGTGTTTAGTCAACTTTTAACCCATCAGGACTTTCTCTTTGCCAACTTCTTGTTAGACTTTTGATCACCAAGTGCGGTCCTCCTTGACCCACTTAGATTTACTATCTCGTGCCAAGTGCCCGGTCCTCCACGACCCACCTGGACTTCCTCCCACCAGATGTCTAGTCACCCTTGACCCATCTGCATTTCCTTGTGTCAAGTATCCGGTCAATCCTTTGATCTACTTAGATTTCTCAATATCAGGTGTTCGATCAACCTTGACCCACCTAGATTTTCACGTGTCTGGCTTTACTCACTAGGTCTTTCCATCTGCCTAGTTTCACTCATCAGGACTTTCCATCTGCCTGGCTTCAATCACCAGGACTTTCACCTAGCTTCACTCACCAAGATTTTTCCACTGCCCGGCTTCACTCACCGAGACTTTCACCTGTCTGGCTTCACTCACCAGATCTTTCCACTGCCCGGCTTCACTCACCGGGATTTTCACCTGCTTGGCTTCACTCACTAGGACTTTCATCTAGCTTCATCTACTAGGATTTTCCAACTGCCTAACTTCACTCACTAGGTCTTTCACCTAACTTCACTCACCTGGATTTTCCATCTGCCTAAACTCCAGTTAGGACTTTCCCAGTCAAGTATCCAGTCAACCCTTTAATCTACCTGACTCTTCTTCATATCTAACTGGTCAACCTTGACCAGAGGGGAATTGTATCAACAAGCTCCCCAAACGGGCAATTGCATCTGCAATCTCCATGTATTGTCAAACATCGAAACCCAAACATCAAGACTCAAGCTTGAGCCAACTCAAGCTTAATCAACCAGGTCAACCTTGACCAAAAGGATATTGCACCAACATGAGGCGCCTCCCCGTAGCTTTGAGGTGCCTTGAGCACTGTTCATCTAAAGCTGAGTTATGCATTTTAGCTCATTCAAAACCCATTAGTCCAAATAATAAATGTACTCTGCAAAACAGAGTTAGCATAATAGAAATAAGACAACATTATTAATTAGATCCGTTCTTACCAAGATCAAGATCTAGTTATGCTCTCAGCTTAGACTTTCAAAATGGATCTAAGCTGGCCCAACGTGATTGAGACTCGTTCTCACTTGATCATTCTCCTCCAGTGCTTACCTCACTTACCCTTACTGACTTACTTGGCCTTGATCTCTTGACCCATCAAGTCTTCCTGCCAGATGCCCCATTTGGACTTCAGTCAATCGTCTGGTGATCCAACTAGACTTCCTGCTAACTGTCTAGTCCTCTAACTCGGCTGGACTTCCAACCAATCATTTAGTCCTCCCTGACCCGACTGGACTTCAGCCTAGTGTATGATCCTTATCAAGTCTTTTAGTCTTGCACACATGGTAAAAGGATTAAAACACACAACATCTAACTTTAATCTATTTGTCATTCATCAAAACTTGAGTTTGACCATTTGTGCTAATTGTACCAACATCATCGTCCTCAATGAATTTGGTATTTCCCATTTGACAGAAGAATTTATTAGGAGGATTATAAAATTTATACCTCTAGGACTTTCTAGAGTAATTTACAAAATTACAAGTAATAGTCTTTGAGTCAAGTTTCTTTTTATCAGGCCTATAAGGTCTAGCCTCGCGTGTAAATGCCTAATGCTAGGCTTCCTACCCGTATGAGGTTTTAGTTACTGCCTTAATTGATACTCTGTTAAGTAGGTAAACTGCAGTCTTGAATGCTTCACCTCATAAAAATTCAGGTAAAGAAGTAAAAGTCATCGTACTTCTTACCAAATCTTTTAGGGTACGATTGCATCACTCAACTACATCATTCTAATTGGGAGTACCAGGCATGGTATATTGAGGCACAATCCCCCACTCAGCAAGGTAATTCACAAAAGATCCTGAACGTTATTTGCCTGATCCATCTTATTGACTATAATATTTACCGCCACGATTGTAGTTTACTTAGTTTGGAGTCTTCGATGACTCCTACTCTAAGACCCAGACCCTTTGGACCTTTTCGACCGGTAATCCACTAATCAATCGTAATTGAATACACAAACAAAGAAGTGTAACAACAACTACACTTTCTTTTAGCAATAATTAACTTTAAACCAAAACTGTTACCCAATACTTAGATGGAGATCTGAATCCGCTCGTGCATTGGTGCTGGTTTGTCTGTAGTAGTCGGGTGTAGCAGCATCGCGACACAACAATAGTACGAAGTCAGAGCAGCCGGACGGTCAAAGAATCGTGTAGAAATGTTATTTGTTTTCTTGGACATCTAGCATCCTTTTATAGATGAACCTGTTCTTATTAGATCCATTGATTTCAGGATAAACTTTCCGACTTCAGATTTTACAGATAATTCTATAGAGAAAGCTAATTAAATAATTCAGATCTTATCCATTGCTTCGGTTCAATTTGATTTAGTTTAGTCGTGTCCGGTTTGATTCACTCCATCCACTTGAGGCTCCTCCAATCACTATTCAATACAACAATCTTTCGGAGGCCATATCTTTTGACTTCGGACTTGGAATCAGGCTCTGTCGCGTGCAGGATTTAAAGATCTGCATACGTATCTATAGCACAGAGTTAGAAAAATATATGCATAAATAGTTTATTTATGAGTTAAATCTTGTCTTACCAAGATCAGGATCTAGTCATGGTCTCGGCTTAAACTTCCAAAATGAATCTAAATTGGTCCAACGCCTACAATCCCATTGGGACTCGTCTTCACTGGATCACCCTCCTCCAATTAACTTACCTCACTTACCATTTGTAATTTTTTGACTTGCCTCTTGACCCACCAGGCTTTCCTGTCGGAATTGCACATTCGGACTTAAATCAATCGTCTAGAATCGAGCATTCCGACTGGACTTTAGCCTGTTGTCAGGTCCCAGACCCAGCTAGACTTCGTGTCAGAATCACACATCTAAACTTCAGCCTGGTGTCAGGTCTCTAGACCCGTCAATTCCTACACACTTGGTAAAGAGATTAGACAAACATAATATCTAACTTTAAATCATTTGTCATTTATCAAAATCTGAATTTGATTATTAGTGCTAATTGCACCAACAATATATATCTGACAGCTTTAGTTTTCTTACCTAGTTGATTTTCAATTTCGGTTTAGAAAATTTTAAACATGTCAAAAGATTGCGATTTTTTGTGAATAAGGTACAAATAGCTGAATTGAGAGTAGTCGTCTATGCAGCTAATAAAATATATCTGCTCATTCCAAGATGCTTTAGGGAATGATCCACAAATATCCGTATGTATTAGTTCCAAAACATCATTACAACGGCTAGCTCCTTTATTTATTTTGATAGTGATCTTCTCCTTAACACACTCTACGTAGACATCAAAGTCTTACATGTCAAGGGAATTAAGAATTTTGTGTAACATTAACCTTTCTAGGCATTGTTTGGATATATGTCCTAAACGTCTATGTCACAACATGGAAGGATTCTGGTTAGTCAATTTACGTTTCATACATATACTATGCATAATCACGTTGTCAACCGTAGGAATGAAGATCCTTAATTTATAAAGCTTATCAACCGAGCAACCATTGCCAACCAACACTGAATTAAAGAAAATACTAAAAATTCTATTTCTAAATAAATAAGAATAACATGATTTGTTCAAACAAGAAATTGAAATTAAATTCTATCTAAAAGACAGTACAATAAATGTATTTTCTAAATTCAGAAAGACATCAATTCCTAAATAAAGTCTAAAAACAATTATGGACTCTATTGCACATTCTTTCCATTCCCTGTATAGATGTATCTTTCAGTATCATATGGAAGACGACTTCTGAAACAACCCTATATAGTGACGTTTATGTGAGTAGTAGTACATGTATCTATCTACCTAGTATCAGTGAGTACTATAACTAAATGGACTTCCGAACTAACAATTAAGAAGTTTACCTTTCTTTACATGTCAGTTGGTGTATTTGGGATAGTCTTTCTTCATATCACATTTCTTTTCGAGAAGAAACAAGTAGACTCCTTATCTTGTTTCTTATGCTCCTAATGACCATAATCCCTAGAATCTACAGTTTGCTTCCTGTACCCTTATTGTTGATCCTTTTTCGCTTCTTGTTCGAACCTTAAAAACCAGATGCTAGGTGAAAACTCTTAGATGTCTCATGTCTCAGTTTCTTCTCTTCTTGCACGCATTGAGCTATAAACTCATTAAATGTCAACTTTTCTTTTGAGTATTATAAGAAATTTTAAAGTAGTGAACCGTGCAGGCAGAAACATCAAGACGAAATACACCAACATACTCTCAGACATTTTGAGTTTTAGTACTTTCAAACTTGTGGTGATATTGGACATTTTTATTATGTAATCCTTGATATTTCCTTTGCTATTATATTGCATGGACAGTAAAGAAGTGTAGTAGTTTTGACCTTTTTGTTTGTCACAAAACGGTCTGCAAGTTGGCTTATGAAACTCCTAGCATCCTCCCTTTCAGTTATTGAGCCTCTTATTGGTGTCGGAATAGAGAGTCTCATGATACTTAGACTCATACAGTTAGATCATTTCCACTTTTCAAATTCAGCCCTCTGCTCTGCTCTGCTCTGCTCTGAAGTACTAGTACTAGTACTAGCTAGGAGTGCGGGGCGATCATGTCTCAATATATAATCTAAGTTCATGTAGCTCAAGACTACGATGATGTATTCTTTTAATTCTACAAAATTTGATCTAGTTAATGTAGGGATGTTATTAATACTGACAATTACTAATTGTACTAAAATTGTAAGAGTGAAAACATGTAAGCTCACAATTTAATTAAAGCCAATAACAGAGATAGTAAGATAATAAATATCATAAAAAATATGCAATAAAAGCATATGAATGGAATCCTTATGAGATATCAAAGATAACATTACATTTTACTCTTTGGACTAAAATGTAATTTATTGGCGGTACTCTCTATATAACTGAAACTTTAGTTGGCCATACAATGTGTCTTCCTTTAGATCGACCCATTGTGCACATAATTTGACATTTTATATGAGTGATATAGTGGTTCATAGCTCATAACAACCTTAGACAATCACGCAATATGCCTATCTTTGGGCCAACATATTGTATGCATAATTTGACCAAAATAAAAATTTTGCTCCACTTGAACATATATTTGACATAAAAGTACCTTTCCTTTGATTAATTACTTTTAGCAGAGATATACGTCTATTTACACAAAATGCACTACACCTACTTGTCTTCCCTTTGGGTCGACATAATAGTTCAATTTAGTAGCACGTGTGTATATAGACCTAAAAAATCCCTTGGAATTTTAATCGAACACTCAAGTTTGGGCTTATCAGCCGATTGATACTATAGGATAATCAATTACCCAATTGACCAATAAGTCTTCTGTATCCGACTTTGCGACTATCAATCGATTGATGTTGTGTGTCAATCGATTGGATCACCCAATCGATCCCGCTAGTCGATCACAACCTTTTGTGCTCGATAACACACTAATCAATCAGTTGTTGATCCTTGGCAATCGATTGGTGATTACCGGTCGATCTGCTAGTCGATCCCAGAGCCTTCTGTGCTCAACTCCTTAATTGGTAATCGATTGTTGAAAACCAGCAATTGATTGCCTCAAGCAGTCGATCCGGCTTTCTACTAATAAATGTAGCTTCATTCGATTCCGATTGATTATGTGTCTATGCAAGTAATCAATTCAAATCGATTTTAGGATCGAGTCAACCGATCAATCAAGCCAGTCGATTCCAAATGATTCTGTTCGAAGATTTTGGCTTGGCAATCGATTGCCCGACCAAGGGAATCAATTGAGCCATCACGAATTAACCTAAAAACAGATCAAACACAACGGTTTTCCACGAAAACAGCAACGGTTTTCCACGAAAACAGCGACGATCTCCGCCGTTCTTCGTAAAATACAAATCACAAGGAAAACAAAGTCTTATCCTAGGTTTTTCTTTTACAAGATATTCGACGATCAAATACTAGCAAATCTTAATCTGGCATGTAATTAACAGATCGACGAAAAACTCTAACTTTATTGCCATAAAACGGTGAAACAACCTGACTCTATACCACTTGTTAGAAATTGTTATCCCTATGCCTCAGGAATTCTACAAACTGAAGGAGAATTCTAAACAGGGAAAACAATCCTAAGCATGAGATTTAGTTTCATCAGAAAGTATGGCATAACAAAATAAATGCATCAACAGCGACAGTGAACATGATTGCAGTTGAAGAGCTATTGTTGTAAAGCGTCGTCCTCCTTGATCTCGAGATCTTGTGGAAGAAGAAGGAGAGAGAGGTCTTCTGGAGGAGTTAGGATGACGGAGCCGAAAACTCTCGTCAATGAGAAACGAGGAGTTGTGTCTCATGCTCTAATCCAATATGGACCAATCCAATATATAGCGGATTCGTATATGTTATCAACCCATTAATGATAACGGATCGGGTTAATGGGTTCTACATATCTAACCCACATTCAATAATCTGAAACCTAATAAACCGGAGTTAGATCACTTAATGAGTTCGGTATCTTAACGGCATAATCGGCATGACAAAACGCATGTGAGGCCACCTAATAGAAGATTAAATCCAACATGAAACACTGCTCCTACTTCAAACTTAATGCTTACAGAAGAATCATTTGTTCGAACTTGGAACATAGAGGTTCTTATAATGTATCATGTAATATTTTGTTAATCGCCAAGAGACCTTAATGTGGTTGTTTGCCAAAGAACAGATATCCTGATGAAGAGGCAGGTCAAGTACCCATGGCTTTCGTAGTACTACAGCCAGGAATCAACCTCAATGAAGAAGAAATAATGGATTTCATAGCCAAGCAGGTTTATCTTTATCTTCACTTTTTTTTATTCATTTAATCAAATCTTTTCTTATTCAACCGGTCTTGATCTTGAAGAAAATAAGATTAGGACTGAATCATTTGTTTTCAAATTGCTGTGTAATAGGTAATACCATACAAGAAGATTCGCAAAGTTGTGTTCATTGACTCGATACCCAAAACACCAACTGGAAAGATAGCGAGGGCAGAACTGCACAACCATTCAGTTTTCAGTTCCATGTCTAAAACATGACTGTGCATAAAATCCTATATGTATTATAAACTTATTCCAAGTATGAAAATAATCTCCTGGAGAAGATACTCCTGCTAAGCTTGCAAAACATGGAACTGAAAATCAAAGTTTACAAGAGCATTCGAATGCCATCGACTTATAACAACACATGCAAATGTTCTTGAAAAGTGTACTTATTTTGAAGATTGTGTAAACTGAAGGCTGAGCCTGTGGTCCATTTGATTTAAAGAATTCTTTAGTAGGAAAAAGAAGGTTGATTATCAGATGTAGAGATGATATTTTGTTTCTTTGATGTTGTTGTTATTGTGAATTTGCAATAAAATTTAATGTTATTTGCATAGCCCACTCTTGGCTTTTAAACTACTAGTTCACATTAACCTATTAGGTCAATTGGTCGCACAACTACGAATAAATTCGATTCCATTCAATTCCATTGATATGAGTGGTCCATTATTGTCATCTCACACGTTAAGTGTACTAACAAAGAGTCATATTGCACCTCATGTGCATGCACTTATGCATGCATCAGCATATTGGGTGCCATGTGTACATTGCACACGATCTATATGTAGTTGTCTCGTGCCGGTAAAAAATGAATACATTTGTTTCTAATGTCTCTGTCAATTTATCTGAACGTCAATATAAAAAAGATAAATTATAGACGATTATTAGCTTTTGAAAAGTGACTAACACATAAGGGAGTTATTTACTTCAACTTTATCAAGATTCGAACCCCAGACTTGATGATAGCAATATCTCATGCGCTAGCTACTAGACCGTGCCGAGAGAATATAGGACCAACATAGAGGAGGTAAATTATAGGTGACTACTAGCTTTTGGAATAGTGACTAATAATTTATCTCGACTTTATCGAGATTCGAACCCAGATTTTATAGTGACAACATGAGAGAACTTACATGTAGCTAAGGGTGAGTAAAAATTCGGTAAAACTGAATTAACCGGACCGAACCAACCGAATTTAGGAATTCGGTTCGGTTAATTCGGTTTTCGATTTTTTTTTTTTAAAATTCGGTTCGGTTTTCGGTGAATTCGGTTCGGTTTCGATTTTAAGTTTTGTAATTCGGTTAAACCGAATAAAAATATTTATTAATTTTTTTATTTAAAAATATAATAAATAAAATAAAATCTCTTCTTTTTTTAATTAAAATCAAATAAAATTTTAAAATTTAATTAATTCGGTCAAAAACTGAATTAACCGATCTTTTATCGATTCGGTTTTTGTAGAGAATTCGGTTGGTTTGATTGGTTAAAAAAAATCGATTTATTCGATTTTCGGTCTATTCGATTCGATCGGTTCGATTTTGACCGAATCCTCAACCTTACATATAGCTGTCTCATGTAGCTGTCTCATGGGACATGATGTAGAGGCTAGGGGCAAGATTCATTCATATTCAATCTGTTGAAGTTTAGTTTGTATTGTAATAGATTAAAAATAAAATAGTTTGAAAGTTGCAGTGTAATACTGCAACGTTGGAAGTCACGCTGCAACGTTACTAAGGTGTAGCCGATTCGAATGCAGCATTACAAAAGCGAGCCAGCAACACTCAAATTGGAATTAGCTTTGAAATGTTGCAACATTCATAGAACAATGCAACATTTTTAATACAACGCTGCAACATTAAAGCCAACGCTGCAACATTGCACTATTTTCTAAAAAAATAAATAAATACAAATTCTAATTTTGAACAAATAATTGTATTTCTGTGTAAACCAACGTTGTTGTTTGATGTCTCAATGTTGGAACAACCATTGTTAAACTTAAGAACTCTATAAATAAATGTTCTTAGTCAGATTAAACAAACTACAATCATTCTATATTCTTATACAAATAATCAAAGAACTTACTACTTTGTTATTTGAGAATATATTATATCTTAGAAGAAATTATCTATTATAATCAAGTCTAGCAAGATAGTAAAGATAATAAACTCTTTTAAGGAAAGTATTCACGTACCTTAGATTCAATTCTTGTTCAAGTTATGTGTCATTCTCTCACCAACCCAAGTTATTCAACAATCTTAAAGAGTTAAATTATTCATAACCATGGAGTCCACTCAAGAATTTACCATTAAGGTTATGAATCAAGACTTTGTCAAATTAGATAGACTTGATGGGATAGGAACAAACTTCAATCGGTGGAAAGATAAGTTGATATTCTTTCTACCGCATTGAAGGTGCTTACGTGCTCAACCTTAATCTTCGCATGATCCTACATGATGATTCAGAAGAATTAAAGAAGCAATGGACCAAGCGGGAGGATGAAGTGTTATGTAAGGGTCACATCCTCAACGCACTTTTGGACATGCTCTATGATTTATTCACGACGGTAAAGAATTCAAGAGAGATTTGGATAACTTTGGAGCATGAATATGCTATCCAAAAATAAGGACCAGATAAGTTTCTTGTTAAAAAAAATAATGTGAGTTTAAGTTAGATAATAATTCTCCTCTAATAGATAAAATTCATAATCTATAAGTGATTGTTTCAAAATTTAAGGACTATGGGGTAGAAATTTTAGAATCTATGCAAGTAGGTATTATAATTACTAAGTTGTCATCTTAGAATGATTATTGATGCAGTGATAAGGAAGAACCCACCTATCACGAGTCAATTGACACGATATCAGTCAAAGTCAAGATGGTCAACGCCGGGCTTACAGTTATCCCGATCAGCAAAGGAGTAGTCGAGCGGACATCACACGGTCGGTCGAGGAATCATGGGCCGGTCGACAGGTAAACAAGTCGCTCGGACAGCCCGTCCGGCGTAAGGAATGACATTACACAAGAGAAGACAAGAAAGCAAAAGAAAACACGCCGTCTATCATTAAATATGAGGAAGCCAAGATAAAACAGAACACTACATTTATTATCAATGCACGGAAATAAAGACAAAAAAGTCTTCCTCTGGCAATTAATATCATTAAATAAGGATAGACGAACGATCACAGAAAAAGATATAAAAGGGTACGTCAGGTATGAGAAAGGCAAGATTTTCTATTTTTCTAGATTACTCACTCTCTTCCTGATTTTGACTTGAGCGTCAGAGGGCCAACGCTAGGGACCTCTTCCCTGGTTTGATTTTGTTTTGCAGGATTGAAGTCTTCACCCCGTCAATGGTCATCCCATCCCCGGCTTTCCAGCTTCCTTCATTCGGATAGGATCAATTTGACGCCGTTTGTGGGAACGTTGCTTGTATCCAAATAAGAAGATGAAAGATGTTGGACGACGTACAACAATGACACTGACGCAAGAGGAACTTGATGCATTAATACAAGCTCAAGTGACGAACATACTGGAGCAACAACAACATGTGTTGGTCGATCGGTCAATACATGAGCCCGCTGCCTCTGCAGCAGATCAGCGGACTAAAAGAGAAAGAGAAGATCGAGCGGATCAACTCTCCGCTCGGGAGCCAAATAGGAGATCGATCGGCTCCTATGGGAACGCTTGTAATGCGCCAATCCCCTTCAGCCGAGCGCTATCATGGGCTCCCCCAGTAGAAAGAGGCCGAACGGATAGAGACCAGGGATCTTCCTCGGATGAGGCACCCATGTGGCATGCACGAAAGGGACAAGTGCCGAGGGAAGATGACTCGCTCGAGCGAGTCAATCAACAATTTTCGGAGGAGATCCTAATGACCCTCTGCCGAAGCATTATACCCCATAGATGATCGGAGAGTATAATGGAACAACCAATCCCGACGATCATTTGGCTAAGTTTGACAACGTGGCCACCCTTCATCAGTACATAGACGGGGTGAAATGTCGAGTCTTCCTTATTATTCTGTCTAGATTGGCGCAACGGTGGTTCAAACGGTTGTCGAACAACTCAATCTACAGCTTCAAGGACTTCCGAGCGGCATTCTTACACCACTTTGCTAGTAGCCACCGTCACCAGAAGACTAGCGTTAATCTATTCTCGCTGAAACAAGGACCCCAAGAGGCCCTAAGGGCCTATATACAACGCTTCAATCAGGTGGCGATGGACATCCCAGCAGTCTTCTCAAATGTATTAGTGAAGGCCTTCACCCAAGGGCTCACCGAGAGAGAGTTCTTTCAATCGCTCATTCGACGACCGCCGAAGGACTTTGGACATCTCCAAAAGAAGGCCAATGAGTACATTAATGTGGAAGAAGCTCATGCGGTAAGGAAGAAAGAGACGACCGCCAATCCCGTAGTAGCATTCGAGCGACGTCAATCGAGCAGTCATCAACCACCTAAAGGGCCCTGGTCGGGAGCCCCCTTCGCACCAGGCGACTAAGCCACATGTCGTGCAGTAGGTGGTGACCGCTCGTCCAAAAGGAAAGAGGTGGACACCAATGTTTTGTGCCTTCCACTAGTCGACGACACACAACACCAGGGATTGTTATGACCTGGCAACTCCACGCGAATATCACTGTTGATCGCCACTTCCAGACCGGGGTCACCGAAGTCGATAAGCAAAACGAAGGAAGGAGGGGAGTACGACCGGGTCATGACACCACCATAGGGGCCGAATCCCTACCCGAGCCTTTTTCGAACGGACCAGACCGCCCGCAAGGGAAGAAGAAAACTGAAGTAATGCCATCCGAGGGGAGATAGGAATGATCGTCGGCGGTCTGACCGACGGATATTGTAACCGAGCAAGGAAGTTGCATGCTCGACGACTCAATATACATGCTGTCGGCTACAGCAAGGAAAAAGCTGAGGGACCCGAGATTAGCTTCGGCCCTAAGGATTTGGAAGGAGTGGAAGCCCCCCACAACGATGCATTAATCATCCGAGTGGTAATCTCCAACTATACAGTCCATCAAACCTTTATTGATACAGGAAGCTCGGTAAATATCATATACAGAAAAGCCTTCGATCAATTGCAAATTGACCGAAGTCAAACTACTGCCCATGTCAATTATGCACTACGACTTTACGGGCAACGAAGTATTGTCGATCGGCCAGATCAAGTTGGCCATCTCACTCAGAGAAGAACCCCTGAAGCAGACAAGAACCACAAATTTCATAGTGGGAGATGAGCCCTCGGCCTACAACGTTATTTTGGGGCAACCGACACTCAATGAGTTCCGAGCGGTGGTGTCCACCTACTGACAGAAGATCAAAATTCCTGGTGGATAACAAAGTAGGTGAACTCAAAGGAGATCAATTGGCCGCTTGACGTTATTACGTTGAGATGGTCAGAATGGAAGCACTAGCCGCTCGGAAGACACCTCGCTTGGAGGTGAATGCCATCGTTGAACCCGCCCCCCTCCCCCGACTCTGGTCTTGTGGGCACTTCGCACGACTCTAAAGGAGCCGACTAGCATAACACTATTTCAGCTGGTGTACGGAGGAGAAGCGGTGGTTCAGGTAGAGATTGAATAGAATCCAACCGGGTGCGACACTATGACGAAGGAAATGGTGAGCGAAGACTAATGGAGCTCGACTTGGTGGATGAAGCACAGGATAAAGCCGTCGTTCGGCTAATGGATTATCGACAACGGATGAGGTAGAACTATAATAGGAGGTGATCCCGAGGTCCTTCCAGGTCAGTTATCTAGTGTGAAAGAAAATCAAGTCGGCCGACGACGTCACCAAACTTGAAGCTCCATGGGTGGGACCTTACAGGGTCATACAAAAACTCCTCTCGGGGGCATATTACTAGAAAGACGAAAGTGGGAGACTACTCGAGCGGCCATGGAACACGAATCATCTTCAATCCTACAGGCTTGGGTGAGAGGTGCGTGAGCAAATATAAATACACTTGTGTATATACCTCTTAGATGCAGGGTCGACTTGAATAAAAATTAAAGTTTTCCAGACTCTTGGGCCGCCAGGCCAAGTTAAAATTCGAGCGGCGATTATAAACCCCTGTCTTCATCAACGGTCGAGCAGTGATCTTAAATCCTTGTCTATGTCAACGGTCGAACGACGACCTTAAACCCATGTCTTCATCAAAGGTCTAACGATGATCTTAACCCCCTATCTTCATCAACGATCGAGCGGTGACCTTAAACCCCTGTCTACGTCAACGGTCAAGCGGGAACTTTAAACCCCTATCTATGTCAACGGTCGAGAGGCGATCATAAACTCATGTCTATATCAACGGTCGAGCGGCGACCTTAAACCCCTATTTTCATCAATGGTCGAGCGACGACCTCAAACCCCTGTTTGCGTCAACGGTCGAGCGACGACCTTAAATCCCTGTCTACGTCAGCGGTCGAGCGACGACCTTAAACCCCTATCTACGTCAGTCGTCGGGCGTCGACTTTAAACCCTCGTCTACGCTAAAACGATCGAGTAGCGACCTTAAACCTCTGTCTACATCAGCGGTCGAGCGGCGACCTTAAACTCTTGTCTACGTCAGCGGTCGAGAGGCGACCTTAAACCCCTATCTACGTCAGCGGTTGAGCGACGACCTTAATCCCTCGTGTACGCTAAAATAGTCAAGCAACCTTGAAAACAAAATGGATCGATCAGCCAAGTAGATAAATTTTTGTCGATCGAATCAGAAGAAACATGAGGCCGCACGAGTTTACGTGATGCTCGAAAATCGAGTTGCAAAATTGAAATACAAGAAAATAATGGCTAGCAAGACGGACAAGCATTCATTAAAACTTTAAAATTTTCAACTGGCTCACACCAAATAATCTAATTGAGGCAAAACTCTCAACTGGCTCACACCAAATAATCTAATACATCGTCAGGCAACGACACAATCAGCTTGTCCCGACTGATGACCTTGCTTGATAGAGCGGCGGGGAGATAGTCGCCTTCCTTAAGTTGGCTGAACGTCAAGTAAACTAAGAGTAGAGGTACGAAGGAGTTACTTGGTTACAACCGAGAAAGTTATTGATCCAAGGAAGTTAAAAGCTCAGTAAACAGTCTCCTTCAGCGGAGAAACCTTTTACAGCGTTGATGGCTCATAAACAAATAGTAGGACAAACTAAACGCGTTTACAAGTGTTCTACAGAACCATTGGGATCAGAGTTGTATTTATAGCCCTGGTCGAGACACCTGAAAAAGTTTCAAGTACCTGAGAGGGGATAAACTTTTATTCCCGTCGCAACGAAACATGCCACGTAGCATTTCAGATAATTTTCTGCTCTGGGTGCTCGGAAGGGTTTCGGGTGCCCAGGACTAGCTCGGGGCGCCTCGAACCAAAAAATAATCTTTTGTTGATTTTTCGGTCCCGATCTTTCGCTTCGTTTCCCTGGCCTTGATCCGAGTCTTCCGCTTCGGTTCCGCTGGCTTAGGTGATCTTGGCCATCCAGAATAGGGCTCACCCGAACCCAATTTCTGGCCTTCTCGAGCAATCTTCCACTCTGGCATCTCGTCCCTTTGAAGCGTCGGGCGCCTCCTTCTCGTCTGCCCGCTTACTCTTCCATAGCTCCCCGTCCCTCAGACACACCGAGCCCGTCGGCTCTCTTCCATGTCATCCTTCTTGCTAGCTATATCTTTTGCTCGACTTCCTGTACTCTAAGTTCCTGCACACTTAGACACAGGGGTTAAATACCAACAGGATCTAATCAGACTTGATTGATCACATCAAAACTACCTTAGGGTACTAACACATGTATGGTTTAAAGCAGGTGCCCATCAGTGGTATCAAAAATTTGATCAAGTAGTTACCTCATTTGGATTTAAAGAGAGCTCTGTTGATCAGTGCATATATGTCAAGTTTAGTGGGAGCAAGTTTATTATACTTGTTTTGTATATGGACGATATATTACTTGCGAGTAATAATAAGTGTATGATGCATCAAATCAAGTCATTTTTATCTAGTAATTTTGAAATGAAAGATCTTAGTGAAACATCCTTTGTTTTAGACATACAGATCTATCGTGATCGTTCAAGAGACATTCTTAGACTTTCACAATAGTCCTATATTGAAAATGTGCTTATAAGATATGGTATACAGAACTGTACACCTGATGACACATCTGTGTCAAGAGATAATAAGTTCAGCTTGCAGCAGTGTCCATGACTTAAACTTGAATAAAAGAGATGGAACAATTCACATATGCGCCAGTAGTGAGAAGTCTCATGTATGTACAAGGTTATAATCGACCAGATATAACATTTATAGTAGGGATGTTAGGTGTAGGGTCGAAAAGAATTTAGATATCTCCATAATAACATGATATTATCCACTTTGGGCCTAAGCCCTCATAATTTTGCTCTTGGGCTCTACCCAAAAGGCCTCATACCAATGGAAATATCTTTTCTCTTATAAACTCATGATCTTTCCCATGTATTTTCAATATGAGACTATGTTTGCAACCTTGCAATCCCAACAATCCCCCCCTCAAACAAAAGACCACAGGCTCCCTAACGTCCAATTCTTGACCCACTAAGACTTTCTGCCCCTCCGTCCACCAGACCTATTAGGACTTTCTTGCCTAGCCGCAACTAGGACTTCCTGCCCCTAGGTCCATTCGACCTACTAGGACTTTCTTGCCTAGCCGCAACTAGGACTTCCTGCCTAGTGTCTGGTTCTCTTGATTCGGACACGGGAGCCCCCACTTTTTCGTTTGAGGTCAATATTCCACCCACATGGTTCGATTGGACCATGACTCTTGTGCACAGTCGGCGGTTAGTCATTCTGGCAGTCCGGGCTCTATTACCAATTGTAGGATTGTAAAGAATTTAGATATCTCCACAATGACATGATATTGTCCACTTTGGGCCTAAGCCCTCATGGTTTTGCTTTTAGGATCTAACCAAAAGGCCTCATACCAATGGAGATCAGATCATCTGGAGGTGATTGGATATTCAGACTCCAATTTTGTTGGATGCTTGGATAGCAAGAGATCTACTTTGAGTTATATTTTCATGCTTGCTGAAGGAGTTATATCTTGGAAGAGCGTCAAGCATACGCTAGTAGCCACTTGAACTATAGATCCAGAGTTGGTAGCATGCTACGAAGCATCCAATCACAGGATTTGGCTACGGAACTTCATCACAACATTACAGATCATTGATGGCATTGACAGGCCACTGAGGATCTACTGTGATAATAAAGTCGCAGAACTTTATGTCAAGAACTACCGTAGTTCGTCGAAGTCCAAGCACATTGACATCAAGTTTCTAACGGTTAAAAAAAAGTTCAGAGTAGTCAGATTATAGTAGAGTACATCAGCACAAATTCCATGTTGGTTGATCCACTCACCAAAGGCTTGGTAGTTAAGGTATTTCATGCGCATGTTGTGAATCTGGGAGTCCTTCTTTCTTATGGAAGAAGAACTCATTTAGTGGGAGTCTATATTTATTTTATTACTCTATATTTGATAATAAAAATAAACATTTTATTTTGATTATTATACGTACTTAAAGTTCAAAATATTAATGGGAATTTATATGTTTGTTTGACACTCTGACTGTGATAACATTATTTACTATTGATATTTAGCATTAGGTCTTTGTAAATATGATACAGATTCCTTTTGGAATCATAAAGTTGATCATGATTTGCTATTGCAGTTTAGCATAAATTTTTTCACAAATATGATCTAACCTCTTTTAAGGTCACCTTAGGACTAGTTGAAAATTGGCATATACTGATCGTATTTCATTTAATTTTCACTCTACACATCTTTATCTTGATATATGTCATTAATGACATTGGTATTGTGATTACTATTGGGGCTTGTTACGATAATATATAGTAGCTATGATCTCTTTAGTCCTATACAAATGATGTTAATGGACCAAATTGTTTACAGGGGTATTCTATACCCATAAAGTTTGATATCAACTGAAGTTTTACTTGTATTTCATATACAACTCACAAATAGTCCAAATGGGAGATTGCTGGTTATTATCTCTAATTGGTGGACTTAATTGTAAGTTGTGCATATAAGTACAAACTGAACCCGTTAAAGTGATCTAATTTAGGCTTATTGGGTTTTAGTTATTGGATTTAGAACTTTATGTAAAGAATATATAGTCTCGCATCTATTATCATCTATGAGCTGATAATAGATGTCCACTATATATAGGGTTGGTCCCCAAGAGTTTAGGGCTTTAATCTTGACAGAGCTTTTAGTTCCCCATTGACCTAAAGTTTTTTGGCATCGTTACCCCTAAGCCCCTTGGAAGACCTTCCTTTGCTTTCCACTGCAATCTCTTTCATAAGGATTATTTCTGGACGACGCTAAAGACAAGGATGACTCTTCAATCAAATTCTTTGTTATATTTATTTATATATTTATTTTTCTTATGTCATGTTTAATCGATAAAATGAAGATTTATGTTCATATATTTTTATATTTTCTATATATGAATTCTTATACTATTCTTATAATTTATGTGGCTTAGATTTTACAAAAAAAATATCATTATTTTTATTTTACTATTATTTCAAGATTTAATCTAGTTTAGAAGTAAGAAAAAAATATAGTGAATTTTATTTTTTGTTTCACCCCTCGAAAGATATTTAAATACTTATTTATTTTATTAAAATTTTATTTGATTATAACAATTTTGCTATAATTTTTAGTACAACAATTATGTCACTACAAACGTATTTGTCCAATCGATACATCGAAAGGAATCAATATTAGACTTATTAGATTCTTAGCCATTTATGTGAGATTGGAGATTCATAAAGACTCTATTTTATGAAATATATGAAAGATAAAGGAGGCATAGATAATTTATTTATCATCAAATAAAGATAATATTATAGCTAGCAGTCGAAAATTCTTTGGCCTTATAATATCCAAGAAAAATAGGTTGTTGCAGTTCGATACATCGTATATTATATTACACGTGCTGCTCGATGATTAATTTTTAATATTATCGGCTGTCCTGTAGATAAAAATATTCTTACTTAATTACTTATTGTTATAGTAAGTCCTAAGTTATCGTTAATTATTACCCGTCTGGAAGAAGAAAAAGACAAGAACATCATGTAACTCAAGGCAAATCCTCAAGATCAATTTTTTACGATCCAATAGATATGTATTGATGGAGATGAATGATCTCTATCAATTTTATAAGTGGAAGTCATCTATTCCATCAATATATATCTAGAGACCATCTCTTAGACCGTAAAAAGTGATCCAGAAAATCCGGGCTCTAATAATTAGGCTTCTCTAATAATCTGCTTGTCTCCACTACCACATGAGTAGTCGGAGTCGGTGGAGATATCAATGAACAGAGATCCTCTGATCCCGAATCCCTAGATCAATTATGATCTTTTATTCATTCATTGATTGAATGACTTAGATCCACTTATTTAATAGGTGAGGTCTAATTCATCCATTGAATGAATAAGACCTCTTCTAATTCAGAAAAATTTGGATCAAGGATCTTATCTCGATATCAATCAGACTGAACCGCCGTAAATCAATTTAAATCGGACGTGGTGGGCCATATCCGCCATGGATCTGCGCTTCAAAACTGCATTTCTGTTTCGGGAAATGCAGAGAGAAGAAAAGGAAAATGGAGAAGAGAAATGCTCTGCCATTTTCGCCTTCCTCCTCCCTCCGCCTGCGCTCCAGCGGCTTCCACGCCCCATCCAGAACCTTCCACAGCCTTCGCCCTTCCGTTCCACTTCCGCCGGTCGACCGCCGCCTCAACGTCGCGGCCTACGCCATCTCCCTCCTCCCTTCCCTGCTCCCCGCCAACCCTGCCCTCATCGACGCCGCCACCGGAGACACCGTCAGCTTCCCCCAGCTGCTCTCACAGATCCGATCCCTCGCCGCCGCACTCCGCTCGCGAGTCGGCATCGCCAGGGGCCACTGCGTCTTCGTCCTCGCCCCGATGCGCCTCGACATTCCCCCGCTCTACCTCGCTCTCCTCTCCGTCGGCGCCGTCGTCTCCGCCGGCAACCCTGCCTCCACCCCGCGCGAGATCGCCCACTTCATTTCCATCACCAACCCCCGCGTGGCCTTCGCCACCTCCGAAACCGTCGCCAAGCTCCCTGCGGGCCTCGCCGCCATCATCCTCGACTCGCCACGCTTCCGCTCGTTTCTCGACGGCGATGGAGGGGAAGCGGCTGAGGAAGTGGCGCAGTCAGATGTGGCCATCGTGAAATTCTCGTCGGGGACGACGGGGATGATGAAAGCGGCAGCGGCGTCGCATCGGAACATGATCGCGATCGTGGCGGGATTTCACTCGTTACGGAACCCGGCGGCGGAGCGTCGTCGGGGCGGACCAGAAGCGACGGTTCTGGGAACGCCGTTGTTCCATGGGATGGGGTACAACTTTTTGTTAAAAGGATTGGCGCTGGGTGAGACGACCGTGCTGACCGGGGGCAGGGCCAGAGTGAAGGAAATGGTGCAGGCGGCGGAGAGGTACCGGGTGAACTCTCTGACGGCCACGCCGCCCGTGGTGGTTAAGATGGCGAATTGGTCAGAACCGTTGGACCTGGTGGCCCTGGAGCACGTGACCTGCGGCGGCGGACCACTCCCGGAGGCGGCCGCCGTGCGATTCATGAAACGGTTTCCCAATGTTGAGCTCCGTCAGGTATCAATTTAAACAAAAGAAAAATAATTAAATTAATTAATTTCAATTTAAACAAAAGAAAACATAGATGCATGCAACTCATTGTTCAACACACTGTGCCTTGATTCAAATTATGATGTATGACTTTGATTATGGGAATAACTAAGGTTATATGTATTTAATATTATGATGAATAAAATATAATTTAATATTATTTTATTTTATTTAATTTATTTTAAAATTTTAATGTATAATTTAATATAATATTTATTGTATTGTATTATCATTCGTTACAAAATCAATAATTTACGTTTTTTACTTTATTATTTTTTTAGTTTACATTTTTTTTAAATTTAAGTTATTTTACCTTTACTATAGTTTTTTTAAAAATACAAATTTATTTTTTTAATAAAATAACAGATATTTTTATTTTTTATTTAGCCTTTATAATTTAAAATAAAATATTCATTATAAAAATTTTAAGGTATTTTTATCTCAAAGTATAAATATAAGGAGATATTTTTGATAAATTCTGAATTGTATGTCTTTTTTATAGATGTATTAATTAAATTAAATAAGATTTTCGATAATTTTAAACCTTTTTCCTTTCCTTGAAGTAGCAATAGTAAATTGAGAAGCAAGAGTAAATTCTCTTTTACTGCTTGGTTGTTTACTTATACATAAGTAGATATTTTGCTTAAATGATCTACCATTTGTAGATTTATGGATCCTCGGAAACTGGAACGATATCAATGATGATAGATCAGGACGAGTGTCGTCGTCTGCGGTCGGTTGGCCGTCTCGTCCAAAACGTTGAAGCTATGCTTGTGGATACTACCACAGGAGAAAGATTGTCAGTCGGGCAGACTGGAGAGCTATGGCTTAGAAGCCCTTCCATCATGCTAGGTTTGTTACCCAATCCATAATCAAATGAAAGGCCTTCCATCATGCTAGGTTTGTTACCCAATCCATAATCAAATGAAAGGCGAGAAATCTTAACTCTAAACCCTCACATTTGTTTGTTTGTTTGTTTACCAACTCAGGTTATGTGGGAAATGAAGATGCAAATGATGCCACCTTCGATTCCAGTGGCTGGCTGAAAACAGGGGATCTCTGCTACTTTGACGAAGACGGGTTTCTTTTCATTGTGGATCGGTTGAAGGAGTTGATAAAGTGTGGAGCCGCCCCGGTGACGATAAAACTCTAACCATAGAAGTAAAACAAATCTATAGAATAGAATTTTGTTTATGCCACTTTGGATGAATGCAGGTTTCACCTGCTGAGTTAGAGCATTTGCTTCAACTTCTTCCCGGCATTGCCGATGCTGCTGTGGTTCCGTAAGTTCTAGCCAGTTAATCTAGCTTTTGTAGAACTTGAAATTCGCTGGGCTGAACCACCAGTGTTCTCATCGGCAAGACTTTGAAACTCTGCACCTACTTCAACTTAATGTTACAGAAGGAATATAATATATCATGTAATCTTTTTCTTATTTGCCAAGAGACCTTAATGTGGTTGTTTGCTAAAGAACAGATATCCTGATGAGGAGGTAGGTCAAGTGCCCATGGCTTTCGTAGTACTACAGCCAGGAATCAACCTCAGTGAAGAAGAAATAATGAATTTCATAGCCAAGCAGGTTTATCTTTAACTTCACCCTTTTTTTTATTCATTTAATCAAATCTTCTCTTACTCAACCGGTCTTGATCTTGAAGAAAATAAGATTAGGACTGAATCCTTTATTTTCATATTGCTGTGTAATAGGTAATACCATACAAGAAGCTTCGCAAAGTTGTGTTCATTGACTCGATACCCAAAACACCAACTGGAAAGATAGCGAGGGCAGAACTGCGCAACCATTCAGTTTTCAGTTCCATTTCTAAACCATGATTGTACATAAAATCCTATGTATTATCAACACTTATTCCAAGTATGAAAATAATCTCTTCTGGAGAAGAGATGGAATTCTCCAATCATAGGTCCATTTGTTTTGCTTAAATCTGGCTAAAACCCTGATTTTTAACGAAGAGGAAGATGAACAATAGCGAGGTCGCAACAAAGTCCATCACAGTTGAGACTGGAAGTATGTCCATGTGCTTGTGGTGTTCTAGATGGTAGATAATCTTTTCGCCTTCCTGCTATTTGCTTAATACAATGGCAAAGGACGAAGCTGTAGAATTAACATGTCAAGCTATTTCTCAAGCAAGGTTTCATGACATGATGGAGTAACTAGTGGAGTTGCTACTGTTATGCCACAAACTGACAAACAACATGCATTTTCTAAGACTCCCACTGATGATCTCACTTTACCCTGCTGCTCACATAATTACCACCACCTTTAATCTTAGTTGATACTGGTCTGCGGCCTCCCTAGCCAAGTTGGAAAATTTCCTCTGAAACTTAGATACGACGGATTCTACTGTATACTCTGCACCATTCACATGGCAGCATTGTCGCCAGAGGGTGTTTCCCTCCTCGCCGTGTCTGAAGATCCTGAATCCACCCTCGTCGCTGGGTGGAGTGAGGACGATGAAGACCCAAGACCCCTGCTGCGGGCCAGGAATTTCCGGCACCAATGTCACCGGTTATGCCTACCCCTGCTGCCGCCTGTGACACCCCCCGCCTCCAGAATCTTGACCTCTCCAGGAATGCCAGCCAACCCCCTCATGCTTGAGCTCCGCCGATTCAGCGGCTGATTCTGACTGGAAACTGGCAGTTCTAAACCATCAAACACAGGATAGTGCCGCTTGCCCTAAGCATAATTGTAGCTTGGACCAAGTGTGATGCGACCTATCAATGCTTGAACCATGTCTAACCTATCCAAGTCCCCCATCTAACCGTTCCAAACAATATGCTTGATTGGTTGATCCGCTCAATCCAACTGATCCATTTACCCGTTCCATTGGAAATAACTATTTATGAATAAGAAAGAAATCATAATTTCATAAGAAATGAAATTCCCAATTCATATTTACAATCAAACATTAAAATAATTTTTTTCATATTCAAGAGTTTGTGGAAAAGCTTCTCTTGATGACATTATACTGCATCGAGGTTTTCTTTTTTCATCTAAAATTTCAGGAGTATGTATCCTAATTGTGAAAATAAGCATCCTCCAAAGTAAGTTTTTAGAGGAAAGTTGCAAATAAATTTCCCAGGATTTCGGAAAATAAACCATGCCATTTGAATAGGAAAATCTCTTTCTCTAATTTATCGTATGGGGTACAAATATAAACTAACAAAACAATGGACGAGAAAGAAAAGAAAAGAAAAAGTACATGAAGAGTTATGCAACTTCAGAAGTTGTTACCTCAATTCCCAAAGATATCAGATCTTCTTTAAGAGTCTCTGCGTTTCTGAAATGCAAACCAATCATCCCTGCATCTTTAGCTGCCTCAATATTTACCAACCTGAAATTGAAGTTAAGTACAAAACTTTTTGTAGTTCATAGCACTCACAGTTTGATCAAAAATGTCAAATGTTGGAGTATGAATAGCTAGCATAAACTTAAGAGTTTGGTTAAACCAGGTAATGTAAGAACCTGTCATCAACGAAGATACAGTTTGCTGGCTCAACTCCAAGAAGATCCAGAACTTCCATATAAAAATCTAAAGCAGGCTTACGTTTTCCTATAAGATAAATCAGTAGTTTGGGATGCATTAGTATACACTTTTGTGGGTAAATGGTAGATTAATCATAACATTTATTAGTTCAATGCACATTGATAAGGATCATAAATGTGTATTTTGGCCTCCACAGGTTGGTGCAATTGGTACATGCATGGATGGTTGCTCAAATAGGTCTTGAGGTCAATTTCTAACTTATGCAAAATATCTCACTAGGTGCTTGCCATGCAAAGGGCTACTGCGTTAGGGCAAATGCCGCTGTGGTTTACCCCTTCCAAAGAGTGTGGGGTCATTCTGGAAGGGCTGCTAAGGTGATGGCTTCACCTTTTGCTCCAATAAATGTGTATTTTGAATGAGTTTGATATGTAGAGACAATGAATTCAATGGAGAATATTTAGTTCCAAGGTAATATTAATTAATTCTAGACAAAATTCAGTTCACAATTTAGCATTACCCAGAGTCTTTATCACTGTTGTCTTTTTGTTAATTATCTATGCTAGGCAAAAATTCTTACTGCACAAATTCATTATTTAAACAATTCAAGTTACAATATCACAAGTCACAATTCAAGTTAAACAAATAACAGCCTTGTGAAGAAATATTACCAAGTTTACAGGAACAAAACGTCCAAGACAAATACTTTGACAATTTTAACTTGTCTTCGATCATTATGTACCTGTAAAATAAAGCCCAAATAAATCAAATAAGAAATATGCAAAGGTTGTCCATGAGGCAAACATACTACTTAAAGCTAATAAAATAAAACGGGACTATGAAGTTTGCTAGATAAGCCTGAAATGAGACTATAGCATGTTAGAAACAACCTTAAAAGCTGATTAGGCACACAGACTACAAAAGAGAGCTATGGAAGTTTGCTAGAGATGCCTGAGGCAAAACTGTAGTATAGAAATAACCTTTCTTCTATTCCCTTTTTTCTTTAGCCTTCCATTTCAAGATTCTTCAAATGAATATTTAGAATCAGCTGTTTTGATAAGAAAAGGCGAACGGAAATCATTACATTATGAGGAGGCCAACTTAACTCACCAGATTGGATAGTTAGTAAACGCATGTAATTCATAGCTTTTCAGTTTCAAATTTTTGAGCAGTGCCTCAATGCCATCAAGATAAGAATATCCTCTTACCATGCATTCTTTGAGACCTAAAGAAATCATGAAGTCAAACACCATGCACAACTGGGAAGAAACAAAATGAAAGAAACAAGGTGGTTATTACCATCAACATTCCTGTGCCGACAAGAATTGCACTTGACCCATTTGAGATTTTATTTTCTCATCTCTCAGTGAGCATCTTGCAGTGGAATTGCAAATTCCGTTTGGTTTTAATGTCTAGTTCCTAGGTTAATTTATTGTAAGGATTAAGTTACCTCTCCTAAATGGTACTTTAGTTCATTTGCAGAAAATGCAGTCAAGTTTAGCATCAATAGTGTGAACCAAACTGACCCATGTAAGTGAAGCTAAAGAAGTTAAGAGTGGATGCAAAGTTGCTAATAAGTAATAACAACTCTAATTAGTTGCATACATTTTTTTAATTGAATTATGATAAAGCAAATGCAGCTGTAGCATTGTAGCAACATTCGTGTCCACATAGTGAAGGTCAAGGTATGTAGATAGTTTCAAGAAAATATGTCAGATGCCTCCAAGTACAAATTTCAAAATGTATGGTTATGAGAAAATTAAAAACAGTTGATTTTTCCCTACAGAAAAAAAAAATTGTTCTTACCTTCCAAATCAAAAGATCTCCCATCTTTAAAGAATTTCCTAGCAAGCTCCTTCTGAAAGGAAAAATAATGTTAAAAATAGTTAATGACACATGATGAATAGAAAAAGATTATGAATGCCTCTTATATATCTCAAAGTGGTTGTGAAACTCTTATATATCTCAAAAGAGTTTAATCTCATTCATAAATGAACCATCTCTAGTTAACAAAGGTGTGCTGAGAATTATTTAACATGAAATAGAGCCACAAAAAAAAAATCATCAACACCACTACTATAATATATGATGAGAGGAAATTAGAACATCCCTCAGACTAATTACCAAAAAGGAAAACATAGAAGAGATAAAGGAAGGAAATATCTGGATTAGAGATGATTAATATCAGAGAAGATTTTTTCTTCCAGAGTGTTACCTCATCAATCAATCCCTTCTCAAACTCTACCCATGAAGTGGGGTGTTTCTCTTCTAAAAGTTCTTTCATAGACATTCTGTAAATGGAACATTATGAAAAAAAAAAAAATTACTTGATAAATAACATAAACACATCCTGGCCATAAAATAAAAAATAAAATATATTGTAATGAGTGTTAAGAAAGTCAAAGGACTGAGTTTCACAACCATATCACAATTTTTATGTCATGTTAGATTGGTTGATCATTTATTCCAAAATCAAAAGAAAATACTTGATCTATACTAAGAAATTCTAAATCATTTCTCATATGTTCTCATGCTAGTGAGCTAATTGGACTGATCCAAGACTAAGAACTCATCTAATTTAATTATTTATACATTTTAATTATTGACAGTGGTAGATTCTAAAAAATGTCCATATTGCTGTTGGAAAATAGTATCTTCGGTATTGTTAATAGCTGAAGTAAACCACCACAATAAGCAATGAAAGACCAAGGAAACTAAAGTGCAACAAAAAGTTTTGTGATTCATAGAGAAGCTTGTAGTACTCTTTCTAACACACTTTTTAAAACGAGAAAGAAAATCAATCTAGATAACTAAAATTTGACAAATAAATTTAAGCAAATCTAAGCAATCACGTTGGTATTAGATATAGCACCAATTCTTTGGAGAGAACAATGGTTCAACAAGGGCATATCTTGCCTCCACCTCCATAAGGTGTTACGATATGGCCCTAGATAATAACATCGCAATTGAATCATTGACAAGACTATCTACAATGGCAATGACCATCCAATTCAAGCATAAGCTACCAAGGAAGTTCCATCTCATTTACCAGCACATACACTATGAATGGCTTTTCTTACACTATCACTTGGTGGAACCTTCTCAGCATCCTCAGTCTACCCGCCTAAGTCAGTCCAAGTGTACACCTGGATGCCTTGGATTTGGACTAACATCTACTGGGACAGTTATATTGATCATTTTCTGTTGGCTCCTATGCAATCAGCTGCTATTAGATCTATGCAATCGGTTGCTATTAGATCTTATTCATAAACTCATGCTTATCCTCCTTATGATAACATCTCAAATGTGTTTGATGCAAGCATAGTCTGACGTCATTTCATCTGTTATCTTTTATTTACTCACTTCAATATGGATTTTTCCATTGTTTCCTAATCAAAATTAATTATCCTAATGAAATAAAAGTTCACAGGACAGCTTAAATTCATTCAAAGAAATTCCACGAGTTAGGTTTTAATTAATTGTGTCAGCCTCACATCAGATGGAATGTTACTAACCCGAATGCATAATCCTAATATATCTATTGACTTGAAATTTTAAATTGATCATCACTGAGAGATAATTCAAGACATTGTACATAAAAAAAAAAAACAGAAACAACTACTCAAAGAAATATGTTATTAGATCTAAATAATATAAAGTTCTTTGTCAGAGAAAGGGATCTAATACATCGCTGACTATTTGTCGGTAGGAAGGAGATCGCGAATTAAACTCATAATATAGTGCAGCCTTAATACAACCTTAAGGAAATCTAATTAGTTTAACAGCCATCCTGTTGCTTCTCATATTATGTCAGAGTACAAATCCACTGGCTAAAGGTAAATATCGGGAGCAGCAATCATCCATTTGTACTAGAAATTGATGCAATCACATAAAAGAAAAAGGAAACGATATCCCAACCATTTTAGTTCATTTTTAAATCGATCAGATCAAAACATCTACCACGATTTTGGCATTCCCAGACTAATCCGCAGTAAATTATGAGCACAAAAGGCAAAAGATTTAGCGAGGGAAAAAGCCATCTTTTCCCAGATGATTCGTCAAAAAAGAAAAAGGGATAAGGAGAGGAAGTCGAACTGGAAGAAGGCGGGGATGTCCTCGTAGAAGGGATCGCGGACGAGCGTGTCCATAACGTCGAACAGCAAAATGGGGAGCTTCCGATGTCGCCGCAACCCAGAAACGCTATTTAAGGCGGTGGCGGCCATGACCCGTGTTGCTTTCGGAATCGGGGCGATGGATGGAGGCCGGAAGACTACGACGGCCATTAAGCAATAATTGAAACTTGTAAAGGGGGAAAAAGAGTAGATCTTTTGATCTGCATCTCCAGTCACGCGATATAGACGTGCTATAAGTGGATAAAAGAAGGACATCCCAACAAATTTTCTAAAAAAAAAATTAAAAAAAAATTGATAATCTCAATTAATTTAAGTCCAAATTGTTCAACAAAAATTGTTTACTAAAAATGATCTGGATTTCTTTTCTAAACCGTCTGTTTACTTCACTCCAAATTAAATTTCAATTACAATTGTTTCAACAAAAATCAAGTTTTAAAATAAGCTAGTTTGGAGATTATAAGAAAGCTTTAAGAATGTCAAAAGGATTTGAAATTCCTAAAATTTAAAATTAATGTGGATCTCTACCAATATTTATAAATTTATTAATATTATTATTAAAATGTTTCAATGATGATAATATTATGCGCATAATTGTAATTACATTTTCCTTAAAATATTTGTGTGATTTTATTTATAATTGTCACATTAATTGTGGAAATAGATGACCTTCTCTCTATCACTTAGAGATCGACACCCTACTAAAATTCAAATTCTGATTTTTTTTATTTGTTTTTCCTGAATATTTTACTGCTACACCACACCTATAAGACTTTGTTTATCATTATTATTTTGATAACCTATATGTCTAAGCAAAGCTTAATTAATTCCAGAGATAGCCGACTTTCGCTCTGACAGATTGATATGGTTGTATCTATATGGATAGTTCTAATAAATTTTAAAATTAATTTTCAATATATATAAAAATATTTCATTAAGTATCTAGTATCCCTGAACAAAGGGTCTTATAAAGACTCAGAAATCAAAATCGAGTAAAAAGTCCTTCTCCGTATTAATCAACTATAGCATTTCGATTTATTTTCTTAGAGCACCCACGTTAATTACTCTATCTAAAGATTTTATCAATTTTGGATTAGGTAGCTAAAAAATCTTTACATGAGCTACCTTATCTATTCTCTAAATTTAGATTTGATGAATAGTGATTCTTTAAATTTAGGGAATGAAATCACTACTCTAAAAATAAAATAATATTTTTTTTTAATCTCTCTCCTTTCACTCCATTTTCCTTCTTCCACTTATTCCATAAATATAATAATAATAAAAAGAAGAAAATAATAAAAAATTAAGGATGATAGAAATTTTAGGGTAGTTGATATAGTGTGTAGTGAAAAGTGATTGTCTAAATTTAATAAAATGAGTCATTTACCCTAAATTTTAGATATAATAATAGGAAAATTGATGTAGATGCTCTTACATATGATCGTGGGATTAATCGTGTGAAATCACTGAATGACAAATTCCACCTTTTACTATAATTATAAAAACTCAAAAATCAACCTTCAAAGTAATAGTTTAAAGAATCCCAATTTTCTTTATTTAAATCCTGATTATTTTTATTTATTTCTCTAAATCAATACCATAATACAAGGACACTTGTTTATCATTTTTGAAGGATGATATCATTCATTCCAAACAGTCCAAAATGAAATGAACAGTCCAAAATCCCAACCCTACGACAAAACACATGTAAATAAATCATGAGAAATAATCAAACACCCAACGAAATATTTTACATCCGTTAAAAATTAATCTCAAATCTATTGAAATAAGCACACATGCATATACTAACTGTGGCAACTTGTAAGGCACATATTTATCATTAATGATTTACAAGGGTAGTCTTCTCCCTCTAAATAACTCATCTCACAAAGATGATTTTCATGCACACTTGAGATTAGGGTTACCAGATACCATAAAGATGATTCAGGAATATAACTATGGACAATGATTGAATAAGGGTTTCGATGTACTCATCAATTCCAAAACAATACAAGTTCAATACATACAGAGTATGCCATTAACCGAAAAACCGGGTTGGCTAAACAACACAATAAAGAAGTTCAGAAACAGATACACACCCACTTTGTATTTTTTGTTCTAGCTACTAAATGATATAAACAAAGATTCTTTAAGATAGTGCACTCCATTTCCATAGGTCCTGTTCGGGTGCCAAATTTTACAGTGAGACTTATTGTCACAATCACAGCCTTGTTCTTAGCATCACACCAAGTGCTAACGCCTTGACCAGATATTTCAACTTCTATTCTTCTTATTCTGAAATGTCGAACTGATTTAGTGGACGCCTTGCTCCCAAATAGCCCTTCTTTATCCATATGAAATGTAGAAAAGAGAGTGCTCCAACAACAGAATGAGTATCTAGAAAGGTTGTTGTAACACCGATAAAATCTATTACACTATTTGATGGTTGATTCAAATATCGTGCGATTAACTTCCAGCAGTTTTTGGAGTGGGAACAATCGTGTTGGGCAACTTCATAACTTGTGTAGAATTTAGTGTTGGCATGTTGCACCTTCTAGCCAGTCCATCCAGGTGCATTTGGTGTCTGAGTCTCCTGCAGGTTGGTCAAATCAAACTTCAGCAACAAAGTTAACGCCAAAAGAAAGACATGAAAGATAGTTTAAGTGAACCTGCAGCATTTGCTGATAGATCCACTGAGCTCTTGGTTGCCCTTCAACAGCTTGGTGATCAAATTGACCCTACAGTGTAAACATTACTCCATGAATCATGAGACATGGTACAACAATAGAGTTCATGCTGCTGAGTCTTCAAAAAGCAACATGTGAAACGAATTGATCATTTCTGTTTATGGACAAGGTGGTGGAACACATTTTTCATTGGCCAGGCATACAAACCTGGAACATTCCACCCAATGGTATCCTCGATTGATCATTGCTTTGATGTGTGTGGTTCAGTGGTGGCCCATAATGACAGCCAAGTGAAAAATCACTTGGGCTCACCTCTGCCTGCATGTTGATCAAGTACGTTCTTCAGTTCAAAACTGTATGTCAGAATATATTAGATATTACAAAATGGATGGTTCTGGGCACAATGCCTCCCAGAATTTAAGGTCGTCATATTATTCAGCTTTACTAGAAACAGAATACTATTTCTGTAACCAAAATCCTGAAATGCCAAGCTGTTTAGTGCCTCAATTATTGTACTATGGCACACTCAGAGATGGTGTTTCATAGTTAATGCACGAATTTCAAAGTGATGTTAACTTATAAGTTCTCGTTGTGATTTTGGCATTTACCAACGCAGTCAAGCTTTCTTGTACATCAATATCTGCCCCAGCATTCGAAACAGAAGGAAAGGAAAGATTCATCCCACTATGATCTCGAGAAGGTAGGGTTTCTTGATCATCCTGTGTAATATGGACAGAAATGTCATATTTACAAAAGAAAACAAAATACAATGAAATGACTATATTTAGAAAAGTGAAAGTTGTTCACCTCATAACTCAGCTCCATTATCCTATTTAAAATAATTTTCAAGAATAAGGCAGCATACCTTTCTTTTGGGAGGCCGACCTCTCCGTTTCATTTGCGACAAAATCTGCACATTGCCAGCCCTCGAAGTTGCTACTTGTACCTCTTCAGTTTCATCGATTGTCCTTGTTTCAGTGGGAACAATCTTAACATCTATGTTTCCAAGATTATTATCATTCGATAGAAACTTGTCAACCTCCTTTAGCAACTTCAGAGACAGATGGTATTTGCCACTGGATACCACACCATTATCTAAAAGTTGAAGGCAACATCTAGCCAAATTGTCATAGCGCTCCCATCGATTATTTCCAACCAACCCATCGCTCGGACAAGACACTGGATGCAATGTCCTTATGTACTTTTTCCAGCGGTCAATTATGTAATGAGGCGGAATCTCATATATCTGATGTAACTTAAGCACAGATAAAGCATGCCTACACAGAATGCCACTGGTTTGGAAAGAACCACAACAACATTGGACCTCAAGCTCATGTGTTTTGTAAATAACTTTAAAATCTCTGTAATCTGTGGGGTTACTGTCCTCCAAGAGAAGAGATTCCTTGATCCCATAAGTTGAAGTTGGGCCATCTTCACTGATCAATGAAACATTACAATATATTGTAGCCTTCAGCTCATCTTGAAACTGTTTGAATTTGTTGTAAGTATAAAGATCGACAAGTTGCCTCTCCATGTAAAATTTAGACACGAGATTTGGGTTTTTGTTAAATGACTCCAATTCAGCTTGAGCTTCCTTCTCATATTTGCTCTGTAAAGCGACCTCATAAATGCTTAAAAATTGCTTTAAGGAAGTTTCAGGATACACAAATCCATCAAAAAATGAACTCAAGCATGCGTTGCGTTCACTACAAGTCAAGCCTGCCCAAAATGTGCCTTTCAGATAGCTAGGTATCCAAGAATGTCTATTCTCATACAACCAATTCAGCCATTCATTGGCTTCAAGCCCAAAGTCTTCAATCATTCTTTTCCAATCCTTTTCCAACTCATCAGTGGTGTATGAGTCATGGACTATCTTCTCTAGTGCCTTCTTTATGGAAGTGCAATTTTCTTGGTCTCTAAAGTGCATTGGAAGCCTTTTCATCACTTGCCAAAGACAAAGACGATGATGAACTCCTGGAAAAGCCTTTGCCATTGCCTCCTTAATAGCTACACACTGGTCGGATATAAATGAATCTGGTTGTCTTGACATGCATGCCAACCATGCCTTAAATAACCAAAAGTAGGTCTCAAATGTCTCATCTGACACCAAGCCACATCCAAGCAAAACTAACTGGCCATGATTGTTAACACCAAGAAATAGAACAAGAGGAATATCAAATTTGCATGTTAAGTAGGATGTATCAAGCAAAACCACATCCCCAAAAAACCTGTATGTTGCCCTTGATACAGCATCAGCCCAAAACACATTCCTTAATCGTCCTTCCTCATCCAAATCCATGGAATAGAAGAAGTTTGCAAATCTCTTCTGCATGTCTGTAAAAAATTGGTAAATGGCAGAAGCATCACCATCATGAAGCATCAAATGCCCTCTTTCACCAGAGTTTCTTAGGTTTTTATCACCAAAAGACACATCTTCAACTAGCTTGAGAGAGGGTGATTGGAACCTCTTGAGTCTTCTTATCGGGATCTTCCCATTGTTCTCATCATGTCTTGGCGAAGAATAAGGAAGTTTTTTCCTGCGCTTCTTCAACTCAACCTTCAATGGATCCATCGGATGGTTGTGTTCCAGAATAGCTTTCTTTACATGTAACAAACCATCAGCCCGCAACTTAAACAGGATTGTAGCTGGACAATTTGTTTTAGCTGTAGGCCTACACAAGTAGCTAGGATCATCAGTTCGTCCCTTGCCTCCTCTAGAACAGATAAATTCCACAGATTGGTACTGACCGAACTTGTTATAATTTGTTCTTTTTAAGCGTGCACTAAATCCCATTAGCCGTGCATATTGCCTGTAGAAATCCAGAGCTTCCTCATAAGACTTAAATTTCATCCCAACGACAGGAGTCTTATCATCCTCCACATTTGCTATGTTATTCCCACTGACAGATTCATAATTGTCCAGTTTCTCGTCTAATACACTGCCCATAAAAGATTCATCGCCCATCTCTTCCAACAATGAAAAACCTGAAAACCTTCAACAACATCAAACGAAGCCCCAAAAATAAACAAGAAGAAGCTTCAAGAAAAAAAAAAAAGGAACTTAACACAAGGCAACATGTACAAATACCGAAACTGGACCTAAGTACAGGCGTAAACAAGAAAATACAAAACGCTCCATTATGATGCTTGGAAATTTCTAAACTAGTTTGGTTTTGGAACAACGACTCGCTCCATTATGAATCAATCATATGGAAATACAAACGCTAGAGATCACTGTGCCAGTGGTTACAGAGCACGACCCCAGCGCACAGTCCCTACTTGGTTACGATCCAAAGAACTCATGAACAAGCCAAAGGTTGTAGAGTTCTTCGGATTGGGACCGGCATAGGCCAATTCCGGCAGATCTACCGCCAGGTAGAAGAGGGGGGTTAAAAACACGAGCAGCGCCAACAAGATGATAAATAATAGCGCAAGGACGAGAAGAGTACTTGTCCGTCCTCCGGAGCCCCTCCCCAGTGTCGCAGCAACCTATCGCCGGAGTTGGTCCGCGGGGCAACGCTGCGGAGAAAAGATGGATGGGGCGGACGACGACGTGACTCCGGGATTGAAACCATTTCAGGTCCGGATTTAGGTGGTTTTACATTCATCAAACGTGCACTGATCTTGAAGTGGGACTGGGAGTTTCGGTGATGGAGGAAATTTTTCCATTTTGCACCTGAAGTTTACCTTTTCACAAAATGCCTCTCGAAATTTGAAAAATAATTTCATTTCTCCCCTACACTTTATCATTTGTTTTATTTTACCCTCGTATCATTTCTCCCCTCAATTCAGATCATATTTCTGTTCAAGAAATTTGACTCCTTGATCGAAGGTCTAGTCGTACATAGTGGAATAAGATTTAATTAGTATTATTGTTGTTGCAAATAATTGGACTGTGCTGGGTACCCATTCGTCATATTAGAGTATCACTATCTCCTTTATGTGTTAGGTACTATTCTAAAGGTTAATAGTCGTCCATGATTTATCTCCTCCGTGTTAATTTTGGGATGGATTGACGGGGGTACTGGGGTCAAATGTATTCATCTTTATTACCACAATATTAGGGTATCACTAGAAAAGTAGAATAAGTACCCAATGCAAATATCTAATTGGATTTTGATAGCAAGTAGACAATCCATTTGGGTTAGTAGTATCCAAAATTACAAGCTGGCATGTGACTCACAACCATCCCTTAACGTTGTCTCAAGTTCATTTAGTTTGCTGCACATATTCTTTGAGAAATAATCTCAAACACGCTATTATTTACAATAAGTTACATGAAATACTTTTACAATAACAATGATAATTAAATTGGTTCACTATATGAATCATTTACGTTATTAAATTGTATCATTTTTATATTATCATATATATTTAAATAAATTTAATTTAATTTTATTATTAGATTAAAAATTTGATATTGAATGAAATAAAAATAACTCGCTAATGAAGGAACTTAAAGGTGTTGGTTGAAGAATAAAAGCAGAGAGCTAGACGGGGTGGTGATGAATAGTACAAATTACTTTTTTATTTTTTTAAAAAAACACAAGAGACGATATAGCGGAAAAGAAATAAACAAACACAAAACTAATGTTGTTTATTTTTATTTAGTTCATGGTCTGACGACTACTAGTTCAATGTTCACATTCGTTGAGTATTTTCGTTGAACAATTCACTAATAACACGAAGGTTACAGAGAGATATAAAATTCAAAGTACTATTAAATGAAACAAGTATACTAACAACTTAGAATAGAAGCTTGAGTGTAGTCGTCGGTTTACCTAGGGTTAGCGTCCTGGCCATGCGCTTACAGCTGTGCACCTATATTTACCTCCCTCTATATCCATGGGACCGACTCTAGGTGAGCCGCTGATGTGGCGGTTCCACATTTGAGCGTAGTCATCGAAGTAGCATTTCAGTATCATAACAACGTTTCAGAGTAGCTCGGAAGTCGTTTGATCGTAGAAGAATGGTGTTGAAGACGGCTGGTTGAAACTGCTTTTATAGGCTATTCCAGGCGCCTCCACTGAGGTATATCCGATCCACCTTTGACCAACTTATCCAATTTCAAGTGCCTAGACCACTCCCTGCACCTGGATCGTTGACATGGCGACACCTCATCGAAGCTTTATCCTGGTCGAGTCTATCCCATCCTGTTGGATCGGAAAGATTCTAGAGGGGGAGGTGAATTGTGATTGTCGATTTTTTGAAAAGTCAAAAGTACATAGCGGAATAAAGGAAACAAAAACAATGCTATCAAGGCCAAGTTTTACTTAGTTCGGAGTCTGTGACGACTCTTGTTCTAAGGCTTGCGATTGTCGATCGTTTTTGTTGGGCAATCACTATCAATTCGAATATTTGAATTACAAAGTTTTAGTACACGAATTGTAAACTGAAAAGTTACCGACAAGAAAAAAGAATGAATCGAGTTCCTTAATCATCAGATGTTGGAGCAGTTTTATAGGATCGTCGGAGCCTTCTCGGAGCAGTGTGCAAGAACGAAAGTTGTAGCAGATGATATGCTAAAGCTACTGGTCGAAGGCTTTTATATAGGTCTATTCCGGGCGCCTGGAACCCCTCCAGGCGCCTGGACCATTGCTGATGTAGCGATCTCTCATCGAAACTTGATCTGTCGAGTCTACACCTCCGAACATCTGGACCCCCTCCAGGCCCCTTGACTGTTGACGTGGTTCGGTCAGTTATCGCACTCCAACTGAGCTTTGGGATGAAATTTTTGATCTGGGGGCCTAGACCAACTCCGAGTGCCCAGACCATCTTCCGACGCCACTTTTTGTCTCTTTTCTTCTCTGCAATAAAAAGTTAATCTAAGCATAAAAATCACCCTGCAAAATAGAGTTAGCACAATACAGTAAGATGGTAGTAGTCATTAGATCATGTCTCCTCGAGACCAGAATCTAGTCAAGGTCTCAGTATATGTTTTCCAAATAGACCTAAGCTGGACCGACACATACAGTTCCTTCAACCAGGAACACGTCCTCACTGGATCTCTCCTCTAGTTGCTTACCTTTTATTTACTAATTGCAATCGCTTGACTTGCCTTTGACCCACCAGATCTTCCAGCCAGTTGTCAGGTCCCGCGAACCCAATTGGACTTCGGCCAGTTGTTAGGTCCCGCGAACCCAACCAGACTTCTCGCTAGATATCGGGTCTCATGAATCTATCTGGACTTCACACCAGCTATCGGTCCTACGAACCTAACTGGATTTTAGTCTGGTGTCAGGTCCTTCAGACCCGTCAACTCCTGCATACTTGGTAAAGTAATTAGACCACAAATACTCTTAACTATAATCCACTTAGTCAAACTCGTTAGTGCTGGTGCAGGTTGCACTAATAATTAGTTTTGATGTATGACAAATAGGTTAAAGTTAGATGTAGTATTTGTCTAATGGGTTTACCAAGTGTGTAGGAATTGACAGATCTAAAGGACTGGATATCTGGTAAGAAGTCCAGATAGGTCGACGGGCTGATCGGATATCTGACAGGAAGTCCAGCTAGGTCAACGGGTCGACCGGATAGCTGGTGTAAAGTCCATCTAGGTCAACAGGTCTATCGAATAGCTGGTGTGTGTTGGAACCCCGAGGTGTTTTGATGTGATCAAACCAAGTTAAGTTAGGTCCTGCGTTGTTTAACCCTTGTGTCTAAGTGTGCAGGAACTTAGGAACACAGGAAGTCGAGCGGAAGACGCGGCTAGCGAGAAGGACAGCACGGGAAAGAGCCGACGGGCTCGGTGCGTCCGAGGGACGAGGTGTCCGCGGAAGAGTACACCGGTGGACGAGAAGAACGTGCGCGGCGTTCGAGGGACGAGAAACCGGGAAGGAAGGCTGCTCGAGGAGAAGGCCGGAACATGGGTTCGGGTGAGCCCTATTCCGGATGGCCAAGATTGTTAGGATCTTTCGTACGGCTAGAGAGGGGGGTGTGAATAGCCGCCCCAAATTCTCGCGTTCTTCCTACAGTTAGGGTTAGTCGCAGCGGAAATACAAGGAAGAAACTAAGGAGAAGAAAAACAAACCGATGTAACGAGGTTCGGAGATGAACTCCTACTCCTCGGCGTGTCCGTAAGGTGGACGAAGCCTACCAATCCGTCGGTGGATGAGTCCCCGGAGAACCGGCTAAATATGAGCTCCTTATGGGTGGAGAAACCTCGCCACAACTACTTCTTGCAACAGCAAGATAAGGAGTACAAATACAAGAGAAACAAGAAGTAAATACACAGCAAATGTAAACAACCCTTGCCTTCTTGTCGACTGTTGAAGAAGCAACATCTTCTCAGACGCCAACCACAGCAGCGGCTCAGTCGGAGAAGCTTCAGCTAAGAAGAGCTCAACAAAGCTCAAGCACCAGCAGCCACTTAAAGAAGAAGAGAAGAGGAAGAAGAAGATGCACTGAAGATTCGCTCCTTTATACCGCGAAGAAGAAAAGAAACTAGCGTTGCGTTGCAGCGGCTAGAACTCGATCGATGCGTGGACCGATCAGGCCCTATCGGTCCCGGACCGATCGATCGGTCTGAAGACATACGTGCGTACTCGATCGATGCGTGGACCGATCAGGATCGGTCCACCGATCCCTTCCTTCCTTCTCGCGATGCTGCGTCTCGATCGGTCCACGCATCGGGACATCTTTGATCGATGCGTGGACCGATCAGCTGCCTCTCTTTGCCTCGTTGCTGGCGATCGGTCACCGATCGATCAAGAACAACAGAGCTTCGATATCGATCGGTCACCGGACCGATCGAGCAACAGTATCACTGGATCGGTTTGGTGACCGATCCAGATGGTTTTGGCCCAAACCAAGTCCCAAGACTTCAAACCAATATCCGGTCAACCTTGACCTATTGGTACTTCATCCCTAACATCCGGTCACCCTTGACTGCTGAACTCCTGCCAAGTGTCCGGTCAATCCTTTGACCTACTTGGACTTTCCAACACCAAGTCCCATCCCTGGATCCAGGTTTTTCCCTTGCCGGCTTCACTCACGGGACTTTCACCGGCTTCACTCACCAGGATTTCCGCTTCACTCATCAAGACTTTCCACCTGCTTGGCTTCACTCACGGGACTTTCCACACTCTGGCTTCACTCACCGGGACTTTCCACACCGCCTAACATCCAGTTAGGACTTCCCATTCACCTAGCTTCACTCACTAGGATTTTCACCGCTTCACTCACCGGATTTTCCAATCTAGCTTCACTCACCGGGACTTTCACCTTCACCTAGCTTCACTCACTAGGATTTTCACTGGATTCACTCACCAGTTCCCTTGCCGGCTTCACTCACCAGGACTTTTCCCCGTGCCAAACTCCCTGTTTGGACTTTCCCCGTGCCAAGTCTCCATACTTGGACTTTTCGCGTATCAGGTCAACCAGGTCAACCTTGACCTACGGTTGCACCAATAATCTCCCAAACATCTATTCTTGTCCCACATCAAGAATAGAACTCCCTCACGAGTGTCAAACATCAACATGCAACTCAACTAGGTCAACCTTGACCTAAAGTTGCATCAACAATCTTCCCAAGTCAAACATCAAAATACAACTCGAGTCAAGTCAACTCGAGTCGGGTCAACCAGGTCAACCTTGACCTAAGGTTGCACCAACAAAGATCACCCAAGCTAGTGGAGCCGGAACAGAAGATCCGGACCGAGACGAGCTGAACCGAAGCAGAGCGACCGGACGAAAAAAGTCAACCAGAGTTGACTTTTGGGGTCCGGGGCGCCCGGAACCATCCGGGGCGCCCGGAATGTGGCTTTTGACCAGATCGAGTCAAACTCGATCTGAACGTTGGAGGATAAAGTTTTATCCCCCCAGGGCGCCCGGAACCCTTCCAGGCGCCCCGACCAAGGCTATAAATATAGCCTTGGTCCAGAAGCAAATCAATTAATCAGAACGACGAACTTGTAATCAACTTCTGTGTGCTTTACTTTTCTTCTTGTACGTTCAACGCTGTAAGAGGCTACTCCGCCCAGAGGAGAATCAGATAGTGCGCTTTCTTTGCCTTGGATTAGCAATCCTCTGATTGCAAACCAAGTAATTCCTCTGTGTCTATTTTCTGTTTTAATTAGTCTCTGCTTTTTTAATTACAAGTTCTTTTAAGTTAGTTGAATATCCGAGAAAGGTTCGTGTTTTAATTTGTAGGGCAATTCACCCCTCCCCTCTTGCCGGCCTCCAAAGGGACCTACAAGTGGTATCAGAGCCAGGACGCTTCAGGAGGACTAACCGCCGATCGAAGCAACAAAGATGGCCGGACCAAGCATCGTTCCACCAAAATTCGAGGGGAACTTCACAGACTGGAAGCGTCGTATGGAGGTATTTCTAAAAACCGAGATTGAAATTTATTTCATTATGAAATACGGTTTTGTAGCTCCAACAAATCAGAACGGTGAAGAAAAAGAAGAAAGCAATTGGACAAAAAAAGAGCAGAATGAGTTCGTAGCAAACAGCCGTGCGGAACATCACCTGCTAAGCGTATTACCGCCTCAGGAAGTAAACCGCATCGGAAGCTACTCATCAGCTAAAGAACTTTGGAATAAGTTTCTAGAACTCCACGAAGGCACATCCGAAGCGAAGCTCGCTAGAAGGGACATCCTCCGAAACAAACTAATGAACATCCGCTTGGAGAAAGGTGAGAAAGTAGCCGGTCTACATGCAAAGGTAAAAGAACTAGTTACTGGTCTCGAGAACCTCGGTGAAAAGGTAACAAATCGGGACGCCTTACGCTACGCACTCAACGCCTTTCCCAGAACTCCAGAGTGGACGTCAATAATCGACGCCTACTACATCTCAAAGGACCTGGAGGTAAGTACATTAGAGGAATGTTTTTCCACTCTTGAATTACACGAAACTAGATGTGCAGGAACGACAAAGGATACAACCCAGACTATAGCGCTGAACACAACTCAGAAGGATGAACTCGAGTCAGACTCCGAAGACGATCAAGAAGCGCACATGGTAAGAAATTTTAAAAAATTCTTTAGGTCTAATAAATTTAAAATGCAGAATAAAAAGAATCAAAAAGGAGGAAGAAAGGTGCGATGCTACCAGTGTCAGAAGGAGGGACACATAAGAGAAGACTGCCCAGAACTCAAAAAGGACAAAAGGAAGTCTCCCAAGAAACACAACCTAAAAGCAACTTGGGATGACACTTCTTCATCTAAATCAGAAGCTCAAGAATATGCGGATACTGATGGCAAGCTACGATGGACAAAGTATATCAGAATCGAGCAACGATGAAGAGGGAGCGACCTCGGATGAAGGCAGCGAAGCAGGGGGAGATTCAGGCTTTAAGTCTGACATGGTAAGTGAGGTATGCCTCTTACCCCCTGATCAACTTTACTCTGGCATTAAGGCAATGACTAAATCCATGTATAAATTAGAAAAAGAAAATGCCAAATTAAAAAATGAAATTTTGGAAACAAAAGGAATTTTAGCAAAATCATGTCTTATAGAGGATTTTGATAGATTGAAAATTGAAAATGAAAAACTAAAAGAAGAAATAGAAAAATTGAAAAAATATAAAAGTTCAAATATTTCTACTTTTAGAAATTATAGAGGTTTAAATTGGTACTATAGATTTCATCAAAGTCAAATTAGAAATATATCAAAAATCTATGTACCTAGGAAATACTTGGTTAACCCTGTAGGTAGGAACCTCTACTGGGTTCCAAAAACCTGTTTAATTTAAAAATAGACTTAGCATTTTCAGCAAGGAAATTAAACGACTAATTTCATTATAAGGCTTTGGCTAAGGAAGTGGTTGTTGCTTCAATAACCAAGAAGGCCTAGTGCCTCGCCACGACCTGGAAGCCAAGTATCGAAATGAAAAGTTTAATTGACTAACTGAAAAAGTATTAATTTAACTTACCTAATGCTTTAAAAGAGTTATTCAATTTGTGTTAGAAAATATTTAAAATTAATTTAAAAAAAAAAATTAAAATAATTTTTTTTAATTGACTTAGAAAATTTCTGAAAATTATTGACTTAGATATTTTTTTAAATTAACTTATAAATTTTTCTATGAATATTGGCTTAGACATTTTCCTTTGAAAATTGCCTTAGAAATCTTTTATGAAACTAAATAAAAGATATTCTGAATATTGACTTAGATTTTTTTTAAACTAAATATTCTCTTGTGAAACATTGCCTTAGAAATTAATATTAATTGCCTTAGAAAGTTTTATGAAAATTCACTTAAAATTTTTTTTAGACTTGTTTAAAGAACCCCTATTTTTAATGTGATCAAAGGGGGAGAAGTATGTTAAATCTAGGGGGAGGTAGATAAACTTTTTATGAAAAATCTTAACTTGTTTTTATTACCCCTATTACAAATAAATTGTTTTTATTGCATCTGTTTTCTTAGCTTAACTTGGGTTGCTCACATCAAAAGGGGAGATTGTTGGAACCCAGGGTGTTTTGATGTGATCAAACCAAGTTAAGTTAGGTCTTGTTATTTAACCCTTGTGTCTAAGTGTGCGGGAACTTAGGAACACAGAAGGCGGAAGACGCAGCTAGCGAGAAGGATGCAGGAGAAAGAGCCGACGGGCTCAGTGCGTCCGAGGGACGAGGTCCCAGAAGAGTACACGGTGGGCGAGAAGAACGTCGGCGTTCGAGGGACGAGAAGCCGGAGGGAGCTTGCTCGAGGAGAAGGCCGGGGGTTGGGTGAGCCCTATTCGGATGGCCAAGATCACCCAAGCTAGTGGAGCCGGAACAAAAGATCCGGACCGAGACGAGCTGAACCGAAGCGACCGGACGAAAAAAGTCAACGAGTTGACTTTTGGGGTCCGGCGCGCCCGGACCATAAGGCTGACCGGAGTTGGATTTTGACCAGATCGAGTCAAACTCGATCGAACGCGTTGGGGATAAAGTTTTATCCCCGGCGCCGGAACCCTTCCAGGCGCCCACCAAGGCTATAAATATAGCCTTGGTCCAAAAGCAAATCAATTAATCGAACAGCGAACTTGTAATCAACTCGTGTGCTTTACTTTTCTTCTTGTACGTTCAGTAAGAGGCTACTCCGCCCAGAGGAGAAACAGATAGTGCGCTTTCTTTGCCTTGGATTAGCAATCCTCTGATTGCAAACCAAGTAATTCCTCTGTGTCTATTTTCTGTTTTAATTAGTCTCTGCTTTTTTAATTACAAGTTCTTTTAAGTTAGTTGAATATCCGAGAAGGGTTTTTGTTTTGTTTTGTAGGGCAATTCACCCCTCCCCTCTTGCCGGCCTCCAAAGGGACCTACAGTGTGAAGTCCAACTAGGTCAACAAACCGATCGGATATCTGGTGCAAAGACCAGATATGTCGACGGGCCTATCGGATATCTGGCAGGAAGTTTAGTTGGGTCTGCGAACCGGACAACAGGCAAACTGGTAAGTAAAGGTAGGTCACTGGAAGAGAGTGACTCGGTGAGGACGTGTCCCGTTTGAGGGGATAATAGGCGTCGGTCCAATTTAGGTCCATTTCGGAAACCTAAATTGAGACCCTGACTAGATTCTGGTCTCGGGAAGACAGGATCTAACTCATAAATCTTTATAAAATATTCATGAATATATTTTTATAACTCTATGTTGTAGAGAAAAATATAGACCTTTGAATTCTGCATGTGTAAGAACTGACAGAGTTTGATTCCGAGTTTAGAGTCAACAGTTATGGTCTTCGGAAGATTGTTGTGTCAGACCAGCAGTTAGAGGCACCTTCAAGCAGTGGAAGACACCTTGAGCTTGCTTTGAAGGCGCCTTGAAGTGTTTTGAAGGCGCCTTCTACAGGATAAAACTTGCAGTTTGCATATTTTATCATCATTGAAGATAGGGGGATAATATTTGCTTGTGGAGGCGCCTTGGAGGAGGTTGAAGGCGCCTTCCACAACCTATATAAGCCCTATTTGGCATGATTCAAGATACAACTCACATACAAGCTTCTACGTATCCGATTAAGGTTCAGACTGCTCCGACCTACGGCTGTGACTCTGCTACGACGCTGTTGCACCCGACTACTGCTGAGGAACTGACTGACACCGAGCCTAAGCTGACAATCTTCAAAGGTGTTAGGTAACGAGCTGTAATTTGTGTATTTAAGTATTTGCAATATGACAAGTGTAGGGTGTTGCACTTGTTCTTTCTTTTTGTACTTTATTCTCTTTTTCGGAGATACCGAAAAAGGTATTTTAGTGGATTGTCCATCGATAGGTCCATGAGACCACCTAAGTCGTGGAGTAGGAGTCGCCAAAGGCTTCGAACCAAGTAAAATCGAACGCGTGTTATTTTACTTGCTTTTCTATTTCCGTCTTTTCTCGTAGCTTTCCGTTGCGTACTGAGTTCTTAAAAACAAAAAAGACCAGTTATTCAAAAACCACGTGATTCACCCCCACCCCCTCTCTCACGTGCGACTCGATCCAACAGTTAGAACATAAATAAGTCTTAACTTTAAACCTTTGCCAATATCAAAATCAGATTCGATTATCTAGTACTCCCACCACTAACAAACGTATGAAATCCTAATTTTTCTCTTTTAAGTTTCAGTAAACACATAAAATCCTGATTTTTTTTTCACATTATTTTTTTGACAGGAAATATGCAAAAGAATTTCATGGTTTACATATATTAACTTTGAACATTAAAATGCCTAAAGTACTAATCCTAGTTGATCCGGCATGAACATCTCACCACGATGATGCGGCGATAGAAATCCATCTCGGCACTGATCTAGAAATCTTACCACAATGGCGCGGCTGCATAAATCCTTCTCGGCATAAAGAACAATGATGTTGAGGCCTTCTCCTAGATTTTTTTTTCGTAGCGCGGTGATTTCCTATGGAGAGTAACAAACATCAAAGGGTTTGCTAGGAGTTGCCCCAGCGAGACCATTCCGATGCCTAAGTTAGTATAGAGTTTTGATAGAGAGATAAAGCGGGCAAATGACAAGAAAATAGAGTAAAGTATATGATTATAGAGCATATGAGATGATAGCATAATTGAATCCCCCCTTTTAGAGAGTCTCCTCCCCTTATCTTATAGGAAGAAGCCCAAGAAACTCACGCTTAAAAAGTCATTAAAGGTTATTAAATGTCATTAAAGAGACATTAAAGGATATGCTTGTAACCTCCATGTCCTTTAATGTTAGTAAATGTCACATGCCGAAAATTCGAAAGATCGGCAGCTCGACAACTCGGTGACTTGGCTAGGCAAAAGGTCAATTAGTCTAGAGGTCAAGAAGATCAGCAACTCGGTGGGTCGGCAAATCGGACCGACTCGGAAGGTCAGAGATTGTTGATATGCGACGTGGAGGTTATGTTAACAAAGTATTGAAGAGTCTCATATGATCCTTGTATTGACCGAACCTTGACCTTACCACATGGCTTCCCTATTGACTAAGTCAAGGACTCGTCACATGGACCCTTACTTACCTCTGTATCACAAGTATCCTCTTAAGTCTAGTCAAAGGAGGGTATAGGCCGACTGACCAAACAAGTATTATGTTCAACGAACGTCTGGGTCCATGTGGCTGAGTACCTCTAGGTCAGACTCATAACTTATTCATAGTCGGGGGAATAAGTGGTGACTCCATCCTCGATAGAGGAAATGCTCAATTTGTAACTATGTTTGAGTCAAGAGAGAATAATAATTATTGATCTTGTGGCTCACAAGCACTTGTGGAGTTGAGAGAGAGAATAAGTCAATCCGTGACTATGTCCAAGTTAGGAGATAATAATAAGCTCGATCTCATGACTCCCGAGTACCGATGGAGTCAGAGAAAGAATAAGTCGATCCACGGCTATGTCCAAGTTCGGAGATAATAATAAGCTCAATCTAACGACTCCTGAGTACCAGTGGAGACGAAGAGAGAATAAGTCGATCCGTGACTATGTCAACTCAGAAGTTGACCATAAAGGCCCGAAGCACCTCAATTGGCTTAAGGAGCCTTGGATGCCCAGTAGACCAACTGCTGCAGAAGAGACCTGAGGTGTCTCAGTTGATTAGAGATAACTTAGATGAATAGTGGTTCAAGCGCCTTAGGTCAACTGGAGGCGCCTCCAATGCCACAGAATTGTTTTGGAGCCATTGTGACGAGGATGAGATTTTATCTCAAACCCTGGATGTCATTACAGGCACCTCTAATGCCACATCAGCAATGGTCACTTGTAACCAGAATATTATAAATAGCGCCCTAGAGCTAGGAGTTTAATAACACACTTAGAATCAACTTTTATACTTCATTTCTGAGCTTCTAACTGTTGTAAGGGACTTCTTCGCCTCAGACTTTTATCGAAGAAGGTGTTTTCTTTTAGTGCTTTCAATTGTCTTGGGTTAACAATCACGTAGATTGTAACCAAGTAATTCTCGAATCTCTTTTTTATTTTTATGTTATTTATTTACTTTTAATCAATGTGTGTCCTTGCTAAGAAAGAAAGCAAGAGAAGGTTCTAACTTATTTTGTAGGTCGTCTATTCCCCCCGGAGACAATAATAAGTTCGATCTTACGACTCCTGAGTACCGATAGAGTCGGAGAGAAAATAAGTCGATTCGTGACTATATCCAAGTTGGGAGATAATAATAATCGTTCTCAGGGGAGGCTTGCCGACATATATGACATTGTGCTCGATCCGTAACTCCCAAGTATCCGTAGAGTTAGGGAGAGGCTTACCGACATCTTGCTTAGGGGAGGCTTACAGGCATATATGGCATCGTACTTGATCCGTGACTCCCAAGTATTGGCGGATTTAGAGAGAAGCTTACCAACATCTTGCTCAGGGGAGGCTTACAGGAATATATGAGCTCAATTCCAATTATATATGAGTTATGAAGAGAGTGGGCCTTGAAAAGGACACGGGTGACACGATATGCGCTCAACTCTTTTGAGAAGAGGAGATTTATATTGCAATCGGGAGGATCTCAACCCCGACAATGTCCTAGTCGAAGAGTCTGAGTCCTGAAAAGGATATGAGTGATATGATGTGCGCTCGACCCTTGTGAAAATGAGAGGTTGATATCACAACCAGGAGGACCTCGATCCCGATTATGTCCGAGTTGGTGGAGTTTGATACCTAAAAAGCATGTAGGTGATACGATATGCGCTCGACCCTTATGAAAATGTAAGGTTGATATCGCAATCGGGAGAATTTTGAGTCTGACTATTACTACAAAAAAAACATCCATATAGGGGCAGTTTTCTTGACTTTCAAGAGCGGTTTTCAACCACTCCTACACTTTTACCAACAGTTTAAAAATCACTCTTTTTGTTGACGTCCTTATATCCTATAGAAGTGATTTTTGTAACTATTGGTAAAAATTTAAAAACCGCTCTTATTATACATTATAGGTACGGTTTGAAATCGATCTTACACGATATAACAACAGTTTCAAACCACTTCTATAGCTATAAATATAGGAGCAGTTCAAACCATTCTTAAACTCTTTATATGTTAGAATAGTTTTAAACCACTTCTATATGCCATAGATATAAGAGTGATTTTGAAACGCTATTAATGCTAAACATTAATGAGCGATTTTAAATCGCTCTTAAATGTAGGTATAGAAGCACATCAAAACGCTATTAAAGTTTGAAATTTAGGAACAGTTCAAACCGCTCTAGAACACATTAGATGTAATAACAATTTCAAACTGCTCCTATATGTTGGTGCAACCTTAGGTCAAGGTTGACCTGGTTGACCTGACTCGAGTTGACCTGACTCGAGTTGTATTTTGATGTTTGACAAGAATAGAAGAGTTGTATTTTGATGTTTGACGAGAATAGAAAAGTTCTATTCTGATATTTGACGAGAGTAGAAAAGTTGTATTCTGATGTTTGACAGAATACAAACTTGGGAGATTGTGGGTGCAATCTTTGGTCAAGGTTGACCTAGTTGACCCAAGGTGAGTTGACCTGATTCGGGAAATCCTGGTGAGTGAAGCCAGGTGAAAGTCCTGGTGAGTGAAGCCAGGCAAGGGAAAGTCCTGGTGAGTGGAGCCAGGCAGTTGGAAAGTTCTGGTGAGTGAAGCCAGACAAGGGAAATCCAGATAGGTCAAGGTTGACCAGACATCTGGTGAAAAGTCCAAGCAGGGAGCTTGGCACGGGAAAAGTCCAAGTATGGAGACTTGGCACGGAAAAATCCAAGCAGGGAGCTTGGCACGGGAAAAGTCCAAGTATGAAAACTTGGCATGGGAAGTCGGAGAGGGCTTGGTAGCTCGTTTTCCGGACTAGGTCAGAGAGGGCTCGGGAGCTCGTTCTTTGGACCGGACGTGGAAGTCGGAGAGGGCTCGGTAGCTCGTTCTCCGGACTAGGTCAGAGAGGGCTCGGTAGCTCGTTCTCTGGACCGGACGAAGCGGAGAGGGCTCGGTAGGTCGTTCTCCGGACTAAGTCAGAGAGGGCTCGGTAGCTCGTTCTCTGGACCGGACGAAGTCGGAGAGGGCTCGGCAGCTCGTTCTCCGGACTAGGTCAGAGAGGGCTCGGTAGCTCGTTCTCTGGACCGGACGAAATCGGAGAGGTCTCGGCAGCTCGTTCTCCGAACTAGGTCAGAGAGGGCTCAGTAGCTCATTCTCAGGACCAGGTAGGGTTTAGGGTTGGGAGCTCTAAACCTGGATCGGTCTGGTGACCGATCCAGTGATACGCTGGTTGACTGATCGATCTGGTGACCGATCAGTAACCAAACAGTGTGTTTCTGTGAATTACTTGATCGGTCTGGTGACCGATCAGTAATCATACAGAAGCGAAGAAAATCAGGAGAAGAAAGAGGGGGATCGGTCTGATCGGTCCATAGACCGATCAGAGAGTTGGGCAACTCTCTGTGAAGCGTGCTGATCAGTCTGGGGACCGATCAGCATAGGTCCTGATCGGTCCCAAGACCGATCAGAGAAGGTCTGGACCGATCAGGGTGGAGCCTGATCGGTCCAGGCCCTAGCTGTTGCGACACAACGGCTAGTTTATGTGTCTCCTTCTTCGCAGGTTATATAACAGGTCGAGGGCTACAGGAGCTGCCTCTCTTTTCTTTCTGATCTTACTGCAATCAGAGCTTTGCTGAGCTCTCATCTTCCTGAAGCTTCGTGGAAGCTTCCGTCGGCTGGTTCCTGCTGTTGTAGGTGTTTCGTGAAGTTGCTGCTTCATCCAGTCGATGAGAAGGCAAGCTGTGTTTTTACATTCTTACTGCCTTTGTATTGTGCTGTATCTTTGTACTCCTATCTTGCTGTTGCAAGAAGTTTGTGGCGAGATTTCTCCACCCAGAAGGAGTTCATATTAGCCGGTTATCCGGGGTCTCATCCACCGACGGATTGATAGGCTTCGTCCATCTTACGAACACGCCGAGGAGTAGGAGTATCATCTCTGAACCTCGTTACATCGTCGAGTTTAAGGTTTGCTATTCTTTGTGTCGTTTCTACATTGTATTTCCGCTGCGCTAACCTAAATTGTAGGAAGAAACGAAAATTTGGGGTCGGCTATTCACACCCCCCTCTCTAGCTGCATCCGAAGGTCCTAATAAGTGGTATCAGAGCGAGGTCGCTCTTCGTCGGATTAACACCCGGGGGAGCACGAGCTAGAGAATGGATCAACTTGGAGAAGACGTCACGATTCCACCCTTCTACGATCGCGACGACTTCGCGTTTTGGAAGGTAAGAATGAAGTACTTTCTTATTACTAACTTAGTTAATTGGAATTGTGTACAAGTAGGTTTTGTTCCTCCAAGCGATGAAGAAGGAGAAATTCTTGAAAAGAAGAGGTGGACGAAGGAACAAATCCACCAATCCGTAATCAACGACGAGGTAATGAAAATTTTTGAATTCTCATTACCTAACGATATCTTGTGTAAGATAGGTGGTTACAATAATGCCAAGGAATTGTGGAACAACTTGGCTAAGTTCCATGAGGGAAGCTCCAATTCAAGTCATGAAGAGGAGTCAAGTGAGTCAAGTAGCTCACTTCATGGAGGTAAGGAATTAGAAGTTGAGGTCTACTCAACATCTAAGGAAGAGGAGGAGGAGAGTTCTTCTTCAAGATTGGAGCAAGAAGAAGAAGCCTCTACTTCCGGAAGGGATGAAGAAGAAAGCATACAACCATCCTCAACCCTAGGTAACTCAAGCAATTTACTTTCAAGTAAATTACATATAATGTGCTTTGAGTGTAGGGAATTTGGGCATTACAAGAGTAAATGTCCAAAGAGGATTAGGAAGACTCCACCGGCGCCAAAGGTCAAGGAAGCCGGAGTTCCGATACGCAAGGGCAAGGAGCACGTGGTGTGTTTCCAATGCAAGCAAAGGGGACACTATAGGAGCCAGTGTTCGAGGGGGAGGTAACCTCACAAGGACAAGAGACTGAGCACATCGATAGGGGGAGCTAAGGCAAACCCTAAGGTAACCTTTAAGGCACATTCTTGCAATTCTAATAAGAAACATGCTAGTAGCTTTATTGCAATTGCCAATGATGATAAGCATGATAACTATAGAAATCGATACATGTGCTTAGGTGCCAAACATGTTAGTCTAGGTAAGGATGATACTAGAAATGCCAACCCTAGAATTAACTCATCTAAGGTTAAGGAAAACCTAGGTAGGAATCCCAAAACAACTAGACATATGCCTAGGAATACCTCAAAAAAAATGGAAAATTAAAGCTTGAGGTATTAGAGAAGGAAAATCAAGTCTTGAGGTCAAGACTTGACACTTTAGAAAAGGCTCTTAAGAATTTGGAAAAGCCAACTCTAGGGTCTAAGGGTCAAAAATCAAAGCCCAAGGACATGAGAAGTTTGGGTCACAAACCTAAGTCTCAAGTGGTCAAGCCCACTTATCATAATGTTCCATTCGATTATGGAACAGGATCTAGGGATAGGAAGACCATCACCAAGGTCACAAGGGGAGTCACCCCTAGAGTTGATCTTGATGAGTCCCAAATGACCAAGGCTTTAAAGCCTAGGAGGGTCATTAGGAGGGTTGCTAGGGAAGTCATCCCTAGTGAATATTTAGTGAACCCAATGAGCTCAAATAGGTATTGGGTTCCTAGGAGCGTGATTCCTTCACGCTAGATGGTTTAGGGTGTGCCAACCTTAATTGGATAGGTAGTTAACCTACTCATGGCAAAAGGTGACATTTTAGGAATATTCAAGGTGTAATCAAGCCTTGAAAATGAAATTAAAAATTATTCCTAAGGTGATTAGGATGTGCCAACCACATTTGAGGAATTTTCTAGGGTCAATCTAATTGGCACATAGTGATCTAAAAATCTTTAGCATATGATTTTAGATCTATTACACTTAGGAATATAGAATTTATGGCAAAATGATCAAAATTATCAAAAATGGCAACTAAAGCTAGAATTAGGTATTTTCTATACCTTTATATGTTATTTGCCATATATTGTTTGCCGTATGCCATGTCATGATATCATATCTAATTTACTATCATTTGAAATGTCATGATAATGCTTAGGTTAGTTATATGTCATGCCTTATTTAAGTTTCATTACTTTATGACATGATATCATGACATTGGCACATGTTTTCACTTATGATATTATTTTATGCCATGTCATCATCTTTTGTATTTATAATCAATTAATTTAATTTAAGGACAAAAACACAATTTGATATGGAAATCAAATTATTATTTAGAAAATGCATGAGAACTTAGATTAAGATGACCTAAACCATATCTCACATCAAAATTGACTTGGATGTGTTTGATACACCTTAGATATGTGTGAGATATTAGGATCATGAGTTAGGATCAAGGTGCATAGTTCTTGTACCTAGATAAGCCTAATTCAAAATGGAGGATCATAGGGAAAGCTTGTGTACAAGTCATGTACATTTAGCCCTAAGATTATGGTTCTAAATTGAATGATTTAAAATCATTTTAAAATTGATTTGAAAAACCTTGATGAAGCTTTTCTAGTGATAGCATTCATCATTGAGCAAGTTGATACAAAGTTGAGGTAAACTTGAACTATTTCAAAGTTTTTAAACTTTGTATCAAGATTTGAAAATGGAAGTTATTTTCATAGAAAACTATTTTTCCATGATAGTATATGTTATGAGGAATGTATCCTCAAAATTTCATAATTTTTGGAATTTTCTGTAATTTTGTAGGGGTTTCTGAATTTCGGGAGGAAGAAATTCAGAAATCAGATGTGTGACCGATCAGGAGGTTCCCTGATCGGTCCAGAAATGCTGGATCGGTCACTGGACCGATCCAGGGAGATCCTGATCGGTCCGGTGACCGATGCGACTGTTTTGTCTGAAATTTCAGCTGGAAGTTGGTATTTTAGATTTCTAAAGGTCTGAAACTCTCCAAGACATTGTTGGTGCAATGGTTAAGGGGGAGTTGACCTTTAAGGGGAGTTTTTACCTATTAGTCAAGGGGGAGTTGACTTTTAGGGAGAGTTTTTACTCTAAAGACTTGAGTGATATGGGATTAACACTAAGTTGATTGTTGACTTTAGTATCAAGGGGGAATTTAAGGGTTTCAATGAAAGGTATGAGACTTTCATTAGGAAGAAACTCTTGACCTTGATTCACTCTTTTTGATGTGTGTCAAAAAGGGGGAGAATTGGAGAATGTCCAAAGAATGTTCAAGGAAGAACATTAGAGTTTTGGGAGAATGTTCAAGGAAGAACATTGGAAAACCTAAGTTAGGTTATCGGGTTAACCTAACTTGATTATGGTTTTTGTCAAACATCAAAAAGGGGGAGATTGTTGGTGCAACCTTAGGTCAAGGTTGACCTGGTTGACCTGACTCGAGTTGACCTGGCTCGAGTTGTATTTTGATGTTTGACGAGAATAGAAGAGTTGTATTTTGATGTTTGACGAGAATAGAAAAGTTCTATTCTGATGTTTGACGAGAGTAGAAAAGTTGTATTCTGATGTTTGACAGAATACAAACTTAGGAGATTGTGGGTGCAATCTTTGGTCAAGGTTGACCTAGTTGACCCAAGGTGAGTCGACCTGATTCGGGAAATCCTGGTGAGTGAAGCCAGGTGAAAGTCCTGGTGAGTGAAGCCAGGCAAGGGAAAGTCCTGGTGAGTGGAGCCAGGCAGTTGGAAAGTTCTGGTGAGTGAAGCCAGGCAAGGGAAATCCAGATAGGTCAAGGTTGACCAGACATCTGGTGAAAAGTCCAAGCAGGGAGCTTGGCACGGGAAAAGTCCAAGTATGGAGACTTGGCACGGAAAAGTCCAAGTATGGAGACTTGGCACGGAAAAGTCCAAGCAGAGAGCTTGGCACGGGAAAAGTCCAAGTATGGAAACTTGGCATGGGAAGTCGGAGAGGGCTTGGTAGCTCGTTCTCCGGACTAAGTCAGAGAGGGCTCGGGAGCTCGTTCTCTGGACCGGACGTGGAAGTCGGAGAGGGCTCCGTAGCTCGTTCTCCGGACTAGGTCAGAGAGGGCTCGGTAGCTCGTTCTCTGGACCGAACGAAGCGGAGAGGGCTCGGTAGCTCGTTCTCTGGACCGGACGAAGTCGGAGAGGGCTCGGCAGCTCGTTCTCCAGACTAGGTCAGAGAGGGCTCGGTAGCTCGTTCTCTGGACCGGACGAAGTCGGAGAGGTCTCGGTAGCTCGTTCTCCGGACTAGGTCAGAGAGGGCTCGGTAGCTCGTTCTCAGGACCGGACGAAGTTGGGAGGGCTCGGTAGATCGGTCTGGTGACCGATCCAGTGATACGCTGGTTGACTGATCGGTCTGGTGACCGATCAGTAACCAAACAGTGTGTTTCTGTGAATTACCTGATCGGTCTGGTGACCGATCAGTAATCATACAGAAGCGAAGAAAATCAGGAGAAGAAAGAGGGGGATCGGTCTGTGGACCGATCCACCTGAGTCCTGATCGGTTCACAGACCGATCAGAGAGTTGGGCAACTCTCTGTGAAGCGTGCTGATCGGTCTGGGGACCGATCAGCATAGGTCCTGATCGGTCCCAAGACCGATCAGAGAAGGTCTGGACCGATCAGGGTGGAGCCTGATCGGTCCAGGCCCTAGCCGTTGCGACACAACGACTAGTTTATGTGTCTCATTCTTCGCAGGTTATATAACAGGTCGAGGGCTACAGGAGCTGCCTCTCTTTTCTTTCTGATCTTACTGCAATCAGAGCTTTGCTGAGCTCTCATCTTCCTGAAGCTTCGTGGAAGCTTTCGTCGGCTGGTTCCTGCTGTTGTAGGTGTTTCATGAAGTTGCTGCTTCATCCAGTCGACGAGAAGGCAAGCTGTGTTTTTACATTCTTACTGCCTTTGTATTATGCTGTATCTTTGTACTCCTATCTTGCTGTTGCAAGAAGTTTGTGGCGAGGTTTCTCCACCCAGAAGGAGTTCATATTAGCCGGTTATCCGGGGTCTCATCCACCGACGGATTGATAGGCTTCGTCCACCTTACGGACACGCCGAGGAGTAGGAGTATCATCTCTGAACCTCGTTACATCGTCGAGTTTAAGGTTTGCTATTCTTTGTGTCGTTTCTACATTGTATTTCCGCTGCGCTAACCTAAATTGTAGGAAGAAACGAAAATTTGGGGTCGGTTATTCACACCCCCCTCTCTAGCCGCATCCGAAGGTCCTAACACTATACACTATATATAAAAGCGATTTTGGAACACTATTGATGCTAAAAATTTAGGAGCGAGTTCAAACCACTCTTAAATTTCATGGGTATAAGAGCACTTCAAACGCGGTTAAAGAGCGCTTTCGAAACGTTATTGATTCTTGAAATTTAATAGCAATTTCAAACCACACCTAAATGTCATGAGTATAAGTGCACTTCAAAACATAAAGTAAAATTTAGAAATATTTCAAACCACTCTAGCTCTAAACCCCATTAGATGTATAAACAATTTTCAACTAGAGTCCAATAGGTGTAAAAATAATTTTCAACTCATTAAAGAAGAAAATCTAATTGTATATTCTTCAGAGATCTCTACTCAAATACATTTTACAAACTTGATACAATAAGTCCAAATGAAAGTCTCCATATGCTATTACAGTAGCTCCTAGAAGATTACTCCTAGAAGTTAGAGTAATAGAAACAGTTAGTAGCAGCATTTGACTTAGAATTATCGCTAAAAGTAGCTAATATCAATAATTTTAAGACTGCTTCTAATAGTTGTACCATTAAGAGCGATTTACAATAGCGATTTTTTCGAATCGATGCTATAGCTATGCAACAAGAGTGGTTTAATTTTATAATTGTTCTTAAAAGGTCAGGCAATAAAAATGGTTTAGTTCAAACCAATTCAGTTGGTTGATTTTCAAAAGAGGTATTAAAATCACTCCTAAACAATTGCTCCTATACGACTGTTTTTTTGTAGTGTATGTCCGAGTTGAGGTAGTTTGGAACCTAAAAAGGGCGTGAGCGATATGATATATGCCTGACTCTTATGAGAGGGAAGGTTGATATCGCAACCCGACTCTTATGATATATGGGATGATCTCGACTCCAAGTATATCCGAGTCGGGGGAGTCTGGACTCTGAAAAGGACGCAAGCGATACAATATACGTTTGACTCTTGTGAGAATGGGAGGTTGATATCGCAGTCAGGAGGATCTCGACCTCGACTATATCCAAGTCGGAAGAGTTTGAGCCCTAAAAAAGATACGAGCGATATAATATACGCTCGACCCTTGTAAGAAGGGGATGTTGATATCGTAGCCAATAGAATCTCGACCCCAACTATATCCTAGTTGGGGGAGTATGAGCCTTGAAAAAGACGCAGACAATACGATATGCATTTGACCCTTGTGAGAAGGGGAGGTTGATATCACAGCCTGGAAGATCTCGACATTGACGATATCCAAGTTGAAGGAATTTGGGCCTTTCAAGTAAAGCCGCGAGGAAAAACTACAATTCATATTCAAAATATAGAACTAAATGCGCTCGAACCTTGTGTAGTTTCGAGGTGACCCTTCCATTATCCAGGGGATGATAACTCGATCCTCAACTCCTAAAATACCGATGGAGTCGAGAAGAATATAATGATATGCTCAATCTCAAGATTCCTGAATGTCCAACCTCTTAATGTAAAGGGGAAATAAGCGTGAAAATTCCAAGATCATCCCAAGTTGAGGAAACATAAATATATAATGAGATAAGAGAGAAGTCTTAAAGAAATGTTTGAGTCGGATTTGCTAAAATGCTCCTCTATCATGATCATGGAAACGTATTGAGCTCGAGTTGGACATATATAGCAGACCCCTTGAGACCAGCTTCTAAGACACTAGAATTATGTGGAGGGTGCAGTATATGTTGGAGAACAACAGAAAATAAATAGAGGCTATCAAATCCATAATTTCACATTGCAAAGAAACCATATATATAGTCCAAACGATCAACCTGGTGATATTGTTACTGCTAGAAATATAAATAATTACAGCAATGATAGGTGTGACTTAGCTTATCATTGAAAACTCCTCTAGATTATCATTTTGATCTTGTGAATGAAGCCACCTTAATTACTTTTTAAGTGTGAATGTGAAATGGAGATCACTGGATGACAGCCTTAGGTCAGTATGAGTAGTATACAGCCTTCGTCCAGGAGAATTAAACGTAAATGGAGTCATGCCCAATAATTGAAGTTGCAGGCTCCTCGCTGAGTTTGACGACCAAAAGAGTGAATGGCTCAAATATTATGAACAAGATGGAGATGAAAATATGAGGTTTGCATAGGGTGCACAGAAGAACATTAAGAAATTCAATAGGAGGAAAATAGATTCTGGATGCTTAGTTTTAGACGAAAAAATTATCTTCCTTTTGAGCAAAAGGAAAACCACGATCTGATTTTTTCCACGTAAGCAATAGAAAATGCAAGCCCAGATACGTTCCGGCTCGGCGAGGCAAGACGAAAATGGAGGCAGCAGAAGAAGACTTTGAAGTTTACTGCTTTGCTTTTTTTGTTGGCCTGTATCAGCTTCATTCGAAGTGGAATCTTATGTCGGCGATGATGTCAGATTAAGAACTTGTCAGATTAAGAATTAGAGTAGGGTGAGGAGTCAATCCATCGAACCGATTAACTCGTTTATATCGATTCAAATCGAAAAAAAGATCTATTAGATATAAAATTGTACGAATGTAAATGAATCAAACGATTCACGAATTATTTAGAGCTCGATTCAATAAAAAACTCGTTCAAGTTCGTTCGTTTATCTTATCGAACCGATCTCGAGCTCGATTTCGAGCTCGACAATTTTATCGAGCCGAGCTTGAGCTTAAGAATATTCGGCTCGTGAGCTTGCGAACATGTTCGTTTATAGGCTCGCGAGTCAAAAAAAAATGAACCTTAAAACGAGCCTTAAAACGAGTCAAAAAACAAACTCTAAAACGAGAAAAAAAAAACGAGCTCTAAAGCGAGCCTTAAAATGAGTTTTAAAATGAACAAAAAAACGAGCTCTAAAACGAACAAAAAACAAACTCTAAACGAACCCGCAAACGAGCCCGAGCTCGCTTAACGAGTTAGGCTCGTTAACTTTGATAATCGATCGCGAGCTAATAACGAACCAAGCTCGAACTGTTCGCGAGCTTGATAATTCTAAAACGAGCCGAGCTCAAGCCTTATGATAAAAGTTCGATTCGAGCTCGAGCCGAACTCGAGCCCGAATATAACTTAACCGAGCTGAGCTCGAACCCAATACTGTTCAGCTTGGTCGGCTCATTTACATCCCTATAAAATTGGATATAGAATCCTGATATTACATTATCCGATCTAGTAGGAACAGATAATTTTTTATCCTAATAATTGAACCAACTCGATCCTTGATTAACCCTACTTATAACAACTACTATCGATAAATTACTACACATTATAATAGCTACTGTCAATAAATTACTACACATTATAATAACTACTATCGATAAACTACTACACGTTATAACAATTACTAATGATTAATTATTACAATGTATAATAATTAATGTCTATTATCATTTTAAAATATTTTATATTTCATTAAATATAAAATTAGATATTCAAATAATTGACAACCCAATAGATATATAATATATAATAATCATCAGATATAAAATCAAATATAGAACGTGATATTATATTATATAATCTAATAGGATCAGATAATTTTTAATCTTAATAATATATTATATGATCTAAGATCGGATAATTTTGTATCTTAATAATATATTATATCCGATATATGATCACCCTATTCGACAGAGGTCATGCTTCAACGGAACAATGTGGTTTAGGTCTGTGGCAAGCCGCCCCATGTGAGAGTGCCCAATCTTTAACATCTTTCTCGCCTGCAGAAAGGACAAAGCTGTATACGCCATCCATGCCATCATCTCTGTTCTCATCTGCAGCTAATCTGAGGCTTAGACAATTCCTCTGTGGAAATAACTGAAGAAGAAAATAAAAAGCAGGAAAGTAGTGCAGATGCAGACTATTTTGGATTCAAGCTAGTGAAGAGCTGTATTGCAAGCAACTAAGCTACCGGCAGCATCTATGGATGCTTTATTGCTTTGATTTATTGCTTTGCCGGCGACATTTGCTTCGCACGTGCTTTTTCGTTGATAATTATTAAATTATGGCAGAGAAATTTATCTGCGATTATTGATTTTCATCGCCGGCGTCTCCATCTTTCTGTTCGGTGGTGGTGGATCGAACTCGAAGGCCGTCGATGAAGCCTTTGATTTCCTCCAGGACGATCGCCGACTCCTTGATCTCCGGGAAGAAGTAGAAGGCGTGAATGGCCTCCGGGTACTCCACCAGCCGCGCTGCCTTCCCCCTAGCCCGCAGACCCTCGTAGTACCTCATCTGCCAGTCCTGTAGCAGATCGAATCCCCCCACCACCACCATCGCCTCCGGCAGTGCCGCCTCCAGCTCCCCCTCCGCCCTCGGCCCGAATGGGTTCGCCGCCTCGTGGTCCCTGTCCGCCCCCTCCGGCAGGAACGCGCGCCACATCCAGTCCGTCCGTTCCATCGACAACAACGGCGCTTTCGCCAACCGTATCTCCGCCTCCGTCCGCTCCTCCCCGCCGAAGAACGGCTGGATCAGCACCATCCCCGCCAACCGTATTCGCTCCCACGCGCCCGCCGCCCACCGCCGCCCCACGTGGTGCACGATGTTCGCCCCCGCGGAGTCTCCCGCCAGGAAGCAGCTGGAGAGATCGGCCAGTCCCGCGGCGGCAGCGTCAGCGGTTGCCAGACCATTGCCGTCGAGGAATCGAAGGACGTCCGCCCCGTCCTCGTACGGCGCCGGGTAGCGGTGCTCCGGAGAACGGCGGTAGTTAACGGATAGCACCAGGGCTTGGGTCTTTCGGCAGATCCGGCTGCAGACGGCGTTGTAGATACGGGAGTCAGGGGAGAGAAAGGCGAAGCCGCCGCCATGAAAGAAGACGATAACGGGAAGGGACTCTCCAGAGCTAGGGACGAAGAGGCGGAACCAGAGGTTACGGGAGGAGTCGACGGTGACGTCTGCGGTGCGGACGCCGCGGACGGGGGTGGCGGAGGCCGGAGAGCGGACGTCGAGTAAGGAAAGGAGGGAGCGGTTGAGGGAGCCGTTGGAGCGGCGGCACAAGTCTGTGACGGCGGAAAGGGCAGCGACGGAGATCCGCGTCTTCCACGGGAGCTTGGGGGAGGCGGCGGCAGGGCGGGGTTTCGCTGGCGAAGGATCGTTTTCCGTCATTTTGGCGCTCGGTTTCCGTCCGCTTGGGAAGGGAAAACAGGGGGAGTGAGTGATGAGTTCACGCACATGCGGTGGAGATCAGGGTGCCTTATCCTGATTATTAATAAAAATTGATGGTTTTAAAATTAAATAAAATATTAAATATTAATAAAAATTGATGGTTTCCGTCCGCATGAGTTCACGCACATGCGGTGGAGATCAGGGATAAATGATTATTAATAAAAATTCTATTTAATTTAGATAACGGATAATTTTAAAAGTTAAAATTGATGGTTTTAAAATTAAATAAATATATATATATATAATAATAATAATGTATCTTTATTTATTTATAAAATTATATTATATATTAAAAAAATAATACATATATACTTTGTTTAACTTGTAAAATTATGTCATATACCTAATAAAATAATATATATATATATCTTTCTCAGGTTAAAAAATTATACCGGGTAAACACATCACGTGAAATAAACATCAAGATCACTTGATCAGCACGTGGTGGAAGGACACATAGTTTGCTTTCCTTTCTTTTGTCATTACTTAGGGTCTGTTTACTTGGAAAGACAGATTCAAAAATTAAAGAAAGTTTTCTGTACGGAAAATTTTCTTCTGTTTATTTTGCCGAAGGAGATGGATTCTTTATCCTTCTGTATGCTTACTTATTACGAAATTATATGCGGACGGATTTATAAATCCATCCGCGTATCCATTTGTGAACAATTTTCTATCCCTTCAAAATCTGGCGGAACAACTTTCCTTTCCTCTCATCGTCACGTCTCTGTCTCCGCCCACAACCTCGCGTGGATGGCCGTCCTACCCGACCCCGCATAGGTGGCCTTGCACGGCTGCCGACCTCTCTCAGATGGTCGCCCTGCCCAACCCCACGAAGGCAACCCTACACGCTCACCCGTGAGCTGCTGGCAACTGTGCAGGGCTGCCTCGTGCTCACTAGCGAGCCGATTCCAATTCCGTTCACTTTCAATCAATGTGGAGAAAATCTTTCAATCATTTTGGTGCTACCACTCAATTGCTTATGATAGACTCCCTGTTCTTTTTCGATGATTTTTTTTTTCGATTTGCTACTTGTTCATCAAACGAGAGACTTTTTGTGGTGTGATCTTTACTTTCCTGGATCTATCTTGCTGCCTAGGGTTCCCTTGGATGGTCCTGGACAAGGGGAAGAGGGACAAGTGGAGCGAGGGCAGAGTCCTCTATTTGCTGGAGGTTTATGAGTCGAAGTGGGTGCTCCGGAATCGAGTGAAGTTGAAGGGGAATGATTGGGAGGAGATTGCATGCTTGGTGTCGGTGCAGTGCTCGGAGATTACATGGTTGTAATGTTGTATCCAGAAACGTCTAACGTGACCTTAAGCACCGTTGAAGGAGACAAAAACTATTTTAAGAAACTTAGGTTAAATACACACCTCAGTATCTCTCTCGTGATAGCTCGATCGACTTGACAGCTTGGCCGCCTCGATAGTCGGGCGATACAACCACTTTGCATCATCTCGGTAGTTCAGATAACTCGACATTCACACTCAACAGCTCACCACTCGGGAGCGCTTATATCTCAACTTGGCATTCAACCACCCGCTCGGGCGACACTCAAATTCACTTGGGCCACTCAAACCTCATGACACTAAAGACCACTTGAAAGCACTTGGCACTTATCCAATTACTCGGATAACCCAACAACTACCCAGTATCAAAGCAACTGCATTGGAGAATTAACAAGATGTTATAACGTTCATATAGGACGTTAAAATCAATGCAAGAATAGTTATAACATATATGAGATCCAAAAACAAACATTGAACGAGTTCAATGTGTTTTTTTTTATTTTTAATCCGTATATGGCCCACCCCATATGGGTAAAACTTCTTATTATTTTTATTATTATTATTATATTCTATTAAAAAAATTAAAAAATTTTAAAAAAGTCTTTCAGTCAGATAGTTTTTAATTAATCAACGGAAAATTTTAATTTTTCAATAATAACTTAATTTGTGTAAATATCATTAAAGTTATATTTATTTAATGTATAATAAAAATAAAAATGGATAGATATCGAAATCCGTTAATGTTAAATTGAATGACAATTTATTAAAAGATGTACATGGTATATTGTATTTATCAAAAGGTGTATCATCGTTTGGTATTTACCAAAAGGCACAGATAAATGATGTGTAATACCGAATATAACCCTTCCGTCAATATCCTCTGATCAGTCATCATTTCCCAGGCATCTGAACTACATTTTTGAATAACTTTGATTTTAAAAAAATAAATTCGATCATTAGTGTACCTCCCTCCTTCATGACATGCGAGTGCAACTCCCTCTTGTGAAACCCTAGTTTAGTGATCTCGAGTGTTTCTCAAGCGACATCAAGCATTTCAGTTCAATTAAAAAGCAGGACTGTTCACGCGCCAACAGTGAAGGATTCTAGGGTTTACATCAATCAGCTAGTATCATAATGGCGCAAAGACGTCGATCGGGTGTATCATCATCCTCTCCACATCAATTAGCCGTAAATGTTATCATTTTACAAACTCTGTGATCTTGAGAAGCTGAAATAGTATGATTTAATTTTTTTTTATTTTTATAAAGTATAGGGTTCAGTTGATGTTGGACAGAAACTGCATTGGAACAGTGTCCTCGATCACTTTAAAAGTTTTTTTCAAGCATCCACGAAGAAAGGAACGCATGAAGGGTCTGTTATTTTACATGACCGACACATAGTGCTGATCAAACAGTCACCCTTTCGTATTTTTTTGGACATAGAAGATATGCAGCACATCCGTGGGATTTTGGTAAATATATTTCAAAATTGGGATTCAAGTAGTCAAACCTTTAGATTCTCAGGTACAATTTATAATTTTGTATTTTAATCACAAAGTAGTTATATGGTAAAATTTAATCTTTTGCTAAACCTGGGCCTGATACGATGCCGTATCAGGGCCAACGTGGGCCTGATACGATGCCGTATCAGGCCTAACGTGTGCTTGATATGGCATCGTATCATGTCCACGGTGTTCCTAATACTTTTGTATGTGTTGGTAGAAGTCTAATAATAATTTAACTTGGTCAGGTGTTCCGGTTGGCTTCACAAGAGGAGACGTTTCATTGCTGCTCGGTATTGCAGACCGTGGAGCTTCAATTCCGATCAATTTAGCTAAAGCATCCAGTGACCTCTATCTAACTTACTTCTCAAACAAAAAAGAAGCTACTAGATCAAGAATTGAGGAGTTGCTTAAATTTTATGGCAATTGCGTTGAAGGTGAAGATGATGTTTTATTATTTTGCAAATTCTATATTTTGTATATGTTTGTTTGTGTCTTATTTTCTTCTAGTACATATAAGGTCCCGTTAAGTCTTATAGATATAGTAGATGATTTTGAGAATCTTGATAGATTCAACTGGGTTGAAGCAATCCATGAATTTATGGCTCCAACTGAGACATATTTTCATCAACTGAGACAAAACAGTCTTTTGGCAGTAAGTGTATAATTTATGTGAATTTTTTTAATATTTTGTGGACATTTTTAAAATAGTTAACCCTTGTGATGGTGAATCAGGCATAGTTTTTAGAGCATGTTCCAATCCAAAAACCATACAAAATCAAAGGAGCAAGAATAAATAAATGGAGAAATATTCCTTCACATATTAGTAAGGTAAGAGAATTGATTGACCAAGTCTCATCTGAAGAGGTAAATTTTGAATACTTTGACTATAGCTTGGTTAAAAAGTCTTGTTTTAACATGTGGTTTAATATATTCTTACAGGTTGTGATTGACCTAATCCCTAACCAAGATGAAAAATCATTGGTTGAGAACCTTGCTGGCCTTGCTGATAGTCCACCTGCAATGGAGGCATCACAAATTGAAGTCACTGAAGTAGGAAGGCAGATTAATAAGGAGTGTTGTAATTGCATTATTCAAGCAAATAGAATTAAAGAGCTAACAATGGAGAACATGCAATTGAAGGAGAGGGTGAAAAAATTACTTACAATAGTTGAAAATAAAGGCATGGAATCTCAATATAGCGAGCCTGTAGACGATCCTCAAATTGAACCTGTAGGTGTTACAACAAGAAGTAGGAGAAGACATGACAGAAGTCGCTATGATTACAGGGATACTCCAATTGATAGTCCATTGTGGCTCAAAACTTTACCTAAGAGGCAGCGTAGAAATATACAAATAAGTGAGCCTACGGAGAAAGTTACAAGTCTAGGTGAAGGAAAAAAAGTTGTCAAAGAATATGTTGTTGTCGGCAAGGGGAAAGGAAAAATTGATTTGGATGAAATGAAAGAAGAAATTAATATTGTACAATTGATGGAAGACAAATCTGATGAAGAGGCAGAGAAGGATGTAGATATGTTTGCCAAATATAACAAAATGAGGAAACAAGCAATTGTTGTAAGGCGATATCTGCAAATTTCATTGTAATTTGTTAGATTTAATGGATTATCTAATTGTCTTTTTTGTTTGTGTGCATAGTATGTGAAAAAGCAATTTAAGTCTTCCAAGAAAAAAAACAAGATGAAGAGGTGGCGTACTTGTTAAAAGCCTTGGAGGAAATAAAGTATGTAAATTACATAGTTGATTAGTTAAGACTATTATATGCTTCTCTAATTACATAGTTGAGCTAAGGTTATCAAAATTAAATTTGTAAAAATAATCTCTGATTTGTTTACTTTGTAGGTTTACAAATGATTTAGTTTGGGAGGAACCACCCTTTTGTTTAAATTTGTATTCCCTTTTATCTGGTGTGAATGGAGAGATGTTGACAAGAGGGGATGTAATCGACACGTATTGTAAAATTCTATTTAGGGGGGGTATTCCCGTCTGGAAGCACATACAACAAGTCAATATATTGTTCAACATTCTTCATAGTAAGGAATTGATTTGAGTATAGTAAAATTTAGAATTCTTTTTATTATTTGGTTATGTATGTATGACTTTACATATTTGTAGTCATTAATGAAATCGTCAAGTAAGTTTGTCTTCCAACACCTGATAAAGACGGATAGAGGAGATAAAGAGGTAAGGTATATATATTTATACCTTTGTGCAGTGATAATGCACACTTCCACTTGCTGCTGGTGGGCACCAAATCAATGATGTTTAATCAGTACAATTCTCTAGCAAGTGGAAGTAAATACAAATATGAATTTGAAGCAGCGGTGAGTGTCACGCCTCGAGGGAGTCCCTGTCCGAAGAAATTTCGGCAGCACCTCCCTTGTACGGGTGACAATCTGAAGCAATTCTACATACAAAATATACATCAGCCACAAGCGGCTGGAATATACACACAACCACGCAGTTTATATCATCAACCCACTCGGCTGGAACAAAATAAACAACCACGCAGTTATATATATATTTAACAGCCTACACGGCTGTACTAAAACCAAAAACACAGCGGAAAAAGACAACACATACAACCCAAAACGAAAATTGCTAGCCGACTAGGCTTACACAATAAACAAAGCAACATTTCCAGAAACAAAACCGGAACACAGAACCAAAAACTCACATATCATATACCATGATAAAACAGCAAAAAGACAGCGACATGTCTTCTGATGTAACGCGGGGACCAGCAAACAGGATGCTCCAAGCGACACCATAAATAACCTGGTACTTGAAAAAGATAGTGTCCACGGGGGTGAGTTCAACAACTCAGCGAATACCAATAGACATGCCTAGTAAGATATATCTAACAGCAATAAACATGGAATACAGCTTCCGAATAATATATAGGAAATATACAAAACTGAAAAGTAACTAAGGAAGCTGTACTCACCAGGAACTCCTATCCTGAACTAAAGGGTCATCAAACCGATACGCAGTATGTCTCCTGTATGTATGTCAAATAAATGCATCCACCAAAATGTAGCATATAAGTGCAGCAAACACAAACAAATAAATGCAATCAATGCATGTGATGACCGTGCACTCTAACATCACTGCTCCTGAACAGTGATCGAGTGGACGGAATGCTGTCGGAGTACTCCTGTCCTCTGACCCCAAATTATAAATGGGGGAGCTCAATGCTCTCAACTCCCGGTACACAATGACGGGGAGGAAATCTCTGTCGGCTACCACGCTGAGTCATCTGACTAACGGAGCCAAACAAAGTCCATCATCTGCCGGCTACCACGCTGCTACACTAAATGCTAACGGAGCCAAACAGAGCGGAACTGTCTGCCGGCTACCACGCTGAGTCACCTGACCAACGGAGCCAAACAGCAGAACCGCCACACACCTGCCTGATATACCACTAACCCATGGGTGGTGGTGGTGTGTGAAGTACATGTAATTGGCGATGGGCTCAACCATAGTGGAGCCGACAATCGCACAGCATGCAATCATGATGCATGACACTAAGCATAGCAAAACTGATCAACATAACCATATCCATATATATAAAATGGGTACTGTAAAATCGATGGTCACATACCAAGATCTAGAGTACACAGGTCAGATAGAATATCAAAAACCAATGTCCTGCACATAATAAGTATGGAATATCTTGATCAGCATAGAAAAATCCATATATACATAATATGGGTACCACAGTATCAGTAGGTCAAATCGACGGATCTAGGGTATACAGGTCCTCTTTGGTATAATAACCTAGATCCTAAACATATCCCCCTTCCATAGCATATGTACCAACAATATGCACAGATCAAAGCCACAAGGTCTAGGTACACGAATCATATATGATATACCAATAGAAATACACAATCCAGGCATGGCATAAAAACCTAAGTATCAGAAAATTTGGATACACATGCCAGAAACAAAAATCCAGAGCTTAATCCTAACCTCAGTAAAGCATGATATATCACTCTAGAAACTAAGCTACTCATGGCAATAAGATACTCATGGCAACAAATCACGAGATATAAGCACGGATACATCACAGGCGACAAACCTAACATGCTATGGATATCAAACAGTGACATACCAAAGGCAAACATGTTCATTGCTTGTAGTTATAAAATACTATGCATATCCAAATGACAATATCATAAAAGATAAGTCAAGAGGTACCCGCCTCCAATGTAGATCGTGTTGTATGTCCTCTAATCAGAGCTCTTGTCTCAAATCAAAACCCTGAAATAAATATACAATCAACACTTAGGTTTATCGTAGATCGGATAATGCAAACCGAAACCTCAATAAATCCAATCTTATGACCTCACCCTTTTCTTCCAAAACTCATCCAACACCTGATAATCATTTTCTGTTAACATAATCCACCTTAACAATTCCTCAAATAAATGATTACTAATGAATCTAAATCTGTAACTAAACTCTAGTTAAATCCACAACTGAAAATGAAATCAAATCTCCAATCTCAACAGATTAATAAATTCAAAATCAATTAAAGATTATCAACTAGATGTCTAATCGGATTTAGTTCCTTACCCAAACAAACATCCAACTTCTTTCTTCCCAACCTTGCTAGTTGATCCACATCACACAACCCTGCAGAAAAGAACCTTACTGTTGGAATTAAACGAATCAAGAACAAGACCAAGCAATGGAGTTTACGGATCAAACATCAACCCAACTCACCTTGCCGTTACCTTACTTAAGCCCCTTACTCTGAAGAGGAGATGGAGCCTAGGTCACAAGAGGGGTCGGTGGCACTTGGCAGAAACAAAGAGAACGACTACCGGCACTAGTGCAGAGAGGAACAGCACCATCGCTCCAATTCAGAGGCACGAGGAGGAAGGAGGAAAAGGAGGGAGTCGCGGTCGGCCGGCTAGGGCTCACAGACAGCGGCGCTCAGCCTTATCTTGTCACCGTAATCTCGGCTCGGGCAGAGAGAAGAGCGACTGTGAAGACGGCTAGGGCACCGGTGCTAGGCAGAGGGACAAGCTCGGCCGGCAGTGGCTCGGGGAATCCGGTGGCCGACGCTCGAAGAAGAGAAGGGAGGTCGGCCGATCGAAAGGAGTCGGTGTCGGCGCACAAGGGTTTCGGCCGGCCGTTGTCGCTAGGGCAGTGGAAAGGAAACTTTGCCCGGCGACCAGCGCTAAGGCTCACCACAGAGGAAGCAGCCGGCGGTTTGTGCGTGAGGAGTGAAGAAACACCGTCTGTGCGGAGAAGGAAATCGTCGAGTGAGGCTAGGGTTCACGGCAAGGAGAGAATAAATAAAATAAAGAAAACAAAAATAAAAGGAAAAGAAAAACTAAACTTTTCCTCACATAAACGGGGCAGCCTAAACAGGCTTTCCCCGGACCCCATTTTCATCCCCGTTAACTCGTTCGTACGAGTTCCGAAAAATTCCCGAAAAATTTTCAAAAATTCCGGAAAATTCTCTTATTAATATTTCTCTATTTTTCCGGTATTTTACATTCTCCCCCACTAATAAAAATTTTGTCCCCAAATTTGGTTATCTACCATCAGCAAGTACTAACAACAGGTAAAGCGTATATATGCTGAACGACAAACTAAATCACATACCTCAAGTGAAAAGGTGGGGATATCGAGCTCGGATCGTATCCTCAAGCTCCCAAGTAGCCTCCTCGTCTGAATGATGCTGCCATCCGACTTTAACCAGCCGGATAGTCTTGTTCCGCAACTGACGCTTCTTCCGGTCCAAAATCCGTACCGAAATTTCATCATATGAAATGTCAGGCTGAACTAGAACTGGAATATCAGCCAACACATGCGTCGGGTCGAGCACATATCTCCGCAAAATAGATACGTGGAATACATCGTGGACGCCTGACAGGGACGGAGGTAGTGCCAGTCGGTAAGCTACTGCTCCGATCCTCTTCAAGATCTCGAAAGGGCCAATATACCGCGGAGCTAGCTTATCTCTGAGGCCAAATCTCTTCATCCCTTTCGTGGGTGAAACTCGCAGAAATACATGGTCTCCTACAGAGAACTCTAGTGGTCTGCGTCTCCGATCAGCATAACTATTCTGGCAGTCCTGCGCCTCTGACATCCTCCGTCTGATAGTACGGATCAACTCTGCATTCTGCTGAGCTCTATGAGGTCCCAACAATTGGGCCTCTCCAACCTCATCCCAGAGGACGGGTGTCCTACAAGGTCTACCATACAACGCCTCAAACGGTGCCATCTGGATAGCCGAATGAAAGCTGTTGTTGTAAGCAAACTCTACCAACGACAGATGGCCCTCTCAACTGCCTCCGAAATCCATAACACATGATCTCAGCAAATCCTCAAGAGTCTGAATAGTCCGCTCTGACTGTCCATCTGTCCGTGGATGGAAAGCTGTACTGAATCGGAGCTGTGTGCCCAAGGCCTGCTGCAGACTCTACTAGAAACGAGACGTGATCCGGGGGTCTCTATCCTAAATGATAGTCAAAGGAACACCATGTAATCTGATGATCTCCCGATAATACAGATCTGCCAATCGATCCAGGGAATCAGTCCTCCGGATCGCTAAGAAGTGCGCTGATTTGGTTAATCGATCGACGATAACCCAAATCACGTCATGCCTCGTCGTGTCCTCGACAATCCTACCACAAAGTCCATGGTAATGTGTTCCCATCTCCCCTCAGGAACAAGAATCCGCTGAAACAATCCGGCAGGTATTTAGTGCTCAACCTTCACCTGCTAACAAACAAGACATCTAGCTACAAATTCCGCGATGTCTTCCTTCATACCGTTCCACCAACAGGAACGTCGCAAATCTTGATACATACGGGTCCCGCCTGGATGGATCGCAAATCAAGAGCGATGAGCCTCCTGAAGTAGCTCCTGTAAGACCGGATGAGACTGAGGTACGCATAATCTGCCTCGGAAGTATACAACACCCTCCTCGTCTCGTGTGATCTCGGTCTGCTGCCCGGAAGCTGTCTGGCTACTAATGAACTGCAAGTGCTGATCACCAGCCTATACCTCTCGGATCCTCGTCCTGATCGACGACTGAACAACCATGGTAACAAGAATACCTTTCTCTGTCCATTCTTACTCCTCAAGGCCTAACCCGGAGAAACCTTGAATCAAGTCTGTGACCACAACTCGGTGGCAAGCTAGAGTCCCTCCGGACTTCCTGCTAAGTGCAACGACAACAACATCAGCTCTCCTTGGGTGATAGCTAATGGTACAATCATAATCCTTCAGGAACTCCATCCATCTCCTCTGTCGGAGATTAAGTTCCTGCTGAGTGAACAGACATTTGAGATTCTTATGGTCAGTGAGAATCTCAATTGTAACACCGCACCGATAATGCTGCCAAATCTTCAAGTCAAACATACTGGCGTTCAGTCACAAGTCATGTACTGGGTAGTTCTCCTCATACTCCCTCAACTACCGAGAAGTAGGAGACTACCCTGCCGTGCTGCATCAAAACAGCGCTCAACCCTGTAGAGATGCATCGGTATAGAGCACGAATCCGTCCTCTCCAGAAGGTAAAACCAAAAATCGGAGACGACACTAGTCTCCGCTTCAGCTCCTGGAAGCTGGTCTTGAAATCCTCAGTCCAAGTAAACTTCACGCCCTTTCTGGTCAGATGTGTCATTGGCATAACAATCCGAGAGAAACCCTCAACGTATCTCCGGAAATATCGAGTCAAACCAAAAGAAGTTGCGAGCCTCTTCTATAGACTCCGTCTACTCCCAACGATAACAACCTCTATCTCCTATGGAAACCACGGTACACTCCTACTGGTGACCGTGCGTCTCAAACATCTCACAGAAGACAACTAAAAATACACACTACTGATCTTCACATATAGACGTTTCCGACAAAACATCTCTAGAACTATGCAAAGATGGTGTACGTGACCCACCTCGGATCGGAAATATATCACCACATCGTCAACAAAGACAATGGAAACCAATCCAAACATCCTAGGGATACCCAAATCATCGAGTCCATGATAATATCTAGGGCACCGCAAGCACTAATGGTAAAACCAAGACACATAATGTCCGTATCACAGACATTCCTAACCATAAGATCCTCAACAATAAACAGATCTGATCACCAACGATATATAATCACCAAAGAATAGATCCTCTAGTGCGAGAGCAATGCTCCATCACACAAAACACCACATATGTGGGAGCAACGCTCTACCACAAGAAATCCTCTATATGTGGGAGCAACGCTCCACCATAAATAATCCGAAATATGTATCTACAATAATTATGGGAGCAATGCTCCGCTACAAGCAATCCGCAATATGTTGGAGCAACGCTCCACCACAAACAATCCGTAACATGTGTGGGAGCAACGCTTCACCACAACCAATACATAAGTGCCCAAGGCACCTAACTATCCAGTTTGAGACTGCACGAAATCTCTCTACCACAAATCACTGTGGTTAGCCTAGGGTATAGCAACCTAGTAAGTGAATCAAATCCATAGTCAACTCTATCATCATCCTAGTGGGTCAGTCACCCACTAATAGGAGAAGTAGTTGACAGGGTAATACAAACAATAACATAATGTAGACACCAAGCCTTCTACATTCAACATAGGTAGAATCATCATGATACTACCCACCATACACCTGGCACACTCAACACATGTATGATCGACATAATCCTCCAATAAACCAACCAGACCACTCGGGTATAATCTACTAGAAACCCACAACAATCATAACTGGAAAAGTATGCACCCACTACATGCAATTAGACCGTCCATCAAAACGCTCCTACAACCCGTAATAATCGCCTATACACACTACATAGATATGCAGAATCAGCATATTTAATCTAATCTACCACACAAATCCTATGCCACCTTCTAAGTTTCCAATTAGGTACATACAGTCTAAAATTAAAGTACCCATGGAATAAGATACATCGATCCTCTATCGACTGACCAAACCGACAATAGTATATGGTTAATTTAGTCCTTTCCCACTTCAGTATAAGCTAGGTACTCGATGTGCTCAAGATATCCAACTAAGCACGAATAACCCAAGATTCAAACATCTAAAAGTAAAGTAGGTCAATCCCCTACTGATCGGATCAACAAAACTAATCGGTCATCAACTAACTAATCAAGAACAAATAAAACCTCTACAAGCGTCTAAGGTAAATCAACCCACGACTACCCCAAGTCAATATGTGTAAATCAGTTTTCTATTGACCGATCTAACCAGAGTACAATAATCATCTACCGACGAAAACTAACTAAAGTATATCGGTATTCTACTGACTAGTCAACATGAATATGAAGGTACTATCTACTACACACTAATAATAACAGAGGCTGGTATGTGCCTCCATCTCCTAACCAATTAGTAGTAACAGAAGCTAATACTACTACTGGTATGATATGAAAAATCAGCAGAGACTATATTCCTTAATCTTTATTAAGGTCGATCAAGATCAGTGGCTATCCCATCACATATAATATGTGCTACAACAACCAGACAGATACTAATAAAGAATGATAATACAGATGATAAACTGTAATATAGGGCATATACTAACAGAAATGTAGGATAACAGTATATACCAACATACCTCCTATACCTTGGAGATGTCCTGCTGCTGCCAGGTCCCATCACCCGAAAAGTCACATCGAGAAGACAAAATCACGAAATCCGAAACATCGGAAATAAGACTCATAAACTGTGCTCTGATACCAAATAAATTGGTATCAGATAAATCTCAAAAATCCAGAACACATAACAAGTATCGTATACCTGCTCTGATACCACTAAATTGTCACGCCCCGAGAAGTCCCTGTCCGAAGAAATTTTGGCAGCACCTCCCCTGTACGGGTGACAATCTGAAGCAATTCTATATACAAAATATACATCAGCCACAAGTGGCTGGAATATACACACAACCACGCAGTTTATATCATCAGCCCACTCGGCTGGAACAAAATAAACAACCACGCAGTTATATATATATTTAACAGCCTACACGGCTGTGCTAAAACCAAAAACACAACGAAAAAAGACAACACATACAACCCAAAATGAAAACTGCTAGCCGGCTAGGCTTACACAATAAACAAAGCAACATTTCCAGAAACAAAATCGGAACACAGAACCAAAAACTCACATATCATATACCATGATAAAACAGCAAAAAGACAGCGACATGTCTTCTGATGTGACGCGGGGACTAGCAAACAGGATGCTCCAAGCGACACCATAAATAACCTGGTACTTGAAAAAGATAGTGTCCACGGGGTGAGTTCAACAACTCAGCGAATACCAATAGACATGCCTAGTAAGATATATATCTAACAGCAATAAACATGGAATACAGCTTCCGAATAATATATAGGAAATATACAAAATTGAAAAGTAATCAAGGAAGCTGTACTCACCAGGAACTCCTATCCTGAACTAAAGGGTCATCAAACCGATACGCAGTATGTCTCCTGTATGCATGTCAAACAAATGCATCCACCAAAATGCAGCATATAAGTGCAGCAAACACAAGCAAATAAATGCAATCAATGCATGTGATGACCGTGCACTCTAACATCACTGCTCCTGAACAGTGACCGAGTGGACGAGTACTGTCCTCTGACCCCAAATCATAAATGGGGAGCTCAATGCTCTCATCTCCCTACGATGACGGGGAGGTATCTCTGGCCACCACTGAGTCACGACCAGCGAGCCAACAAAGTCCACCGTCTGCCGGCTACCACGCTGCTACACTAAATGCCAGCGGAGCCAAACAGAGCGGAACTGTCTGCCGGCTACCACGCTGAGTCACCTGACCAACGGAGTCAAACAGCAGAACCGCCACACACCTGCATGATAAACCACTAATCCATGAGTGGTGGTGTGTGCAGTACATGTAACTAGCGATGGGTTCAACCATAGTGGAGCCGACAATTGCACAGCATGCAATCATGATGCATGACACTAAGCATAACAAAACTGATCAACATAACCATATCCATATATATAAAATGAGTACTGTAAAATCGATGGTCACATACCAAGATCTAGAGTACACAAGTCAGATAGAATATCAAAAACCTATGTCCTGAACATAATAAGTATGGAATATCCTGATCAGCATAGAAAAATCCATATATACATAATATGGGTACCACAGTATCAGTAGGTCAAATCCACGGATCTAGGGTATACATATCCTCTATGGTATAACAACCTAGATCCTAAACATATCCCCCTTCCATAGCATATGTACCAACAATATGCACAGATCAAAGCCACAAGGTCTAGGTACACGAATCATATATGATATACCAATAGAAATACACAATCCAGGCATGGCATAAAAACCTAAGTATCAGATAATTTGGATACACATGCCAGAAACAAAAATCCAGAGCCTAATTCTAACCTCAGTAAAACATGGTATGCCACTCTAGAAACTAAGCTACTCATGGCAATAAGATACTCATGGCAACAAATCACGAGATATAAGCACGGATACATCACAGGCGACAAACCTAACATGCTATAGATATCAAACAGTGACATACCAAAGGCAAACATGTTCATTGCTTGTAGTTATAAAATACTATGCATATCCAAATGACAATATCATAAAAGATAAGTCAAGAGGTACCCGCCTCCAATGTAGATCGTGTTGTATGTCCTCTAATTAGAGCTCTTGTCTCAAATCAAAACCCTGAAATAAATATACAATCAACACTTAGGTTTATCGTAGATCGGATAATGCAAGCCGAAACCTCAATAAATCCAATCTTATGACCTCACCCTTTTCTTCCAAAACTCATCCAACACCTGATAATCATTTTCTGTTAACATAATCCACCTTAACAATTCCTCAAATAAATGATTACTAATGAATCTAAATCTGTAACTAAACTCTAGTTAAATCCACAACTGAAAATGAAATCAAATCTCCAATCTCAACAGATTAATAAATTCAAAATCAATTAAAGATTATCAACTAGATGTCTAATCAGATTCAGTTCCTTACCCAAACAAACATCCAACTTCTTTCTTCCCAACCTTGCTAGTTGATCCACATCACACAACCCTGCAGAAAAGAACCTTACTGTTGGAATTAAACGAATCAAGAACAAGACCAAGCAATGGAGTTTACGGATCAAACATCAACCCAACTCACCTTGCCGTTACCTTACTTAAACCCCTTACTCTGAAGAGGAGATGGAGCCTAGGTCACAAGAGGGGTCGGTGGCACTTGGCAGAAACAAAGAGAATGACTACCGGCACTAGTGCAGAGAGGAACAACACCATCGCTCCAATTCAGAGGCACGAGGAGGAAGGAGGAAAAGGAGGGAGTCGCGGTCGGCCGGCTAGGGCTCACAGACAGCGGCGCTCAGCCTTATCTTGTCACCGTAATCTCGGCTCGGGCAGAGAGAAGAGCGGCTGTGAAGACGGCTAGGGCACCGGTGCTAGGCAGAGGGACGAGCTCGGCCGGCAGTGGCTCGAGGAATCCGGTGGCCGGCGCTCGAAGAAGAGAAGGGAGGTCGGCCGATCGAAAGGAGTCGGTGTCGGCGCACAAGGGTTTCGGCCGGCCGTTGTCGCTAGGGCAGTGGAAAGGAAACTTTGCCTGGCGACCAGCGCTAAGGCTCACCACAGAGGAAGCAGCCGGCGGTTTGTGCGCGAGGAGAGAAGAAACGCCGTCTGTGCGGAGAAGGAAATCGCCGAGTGAGGCTAGGGTTCACGGCAGGGAGAGAATAAATAAAATAAAGAAAACAAAAATAAAAGGAAAAGAAAAACTAAACTTTTCCTCATGTAAACGGGGCAGCCTAAACAGGCTTTCCCCGGGCCCGTTTTCATCCCCGTTAACTCGTTCGTACGAGTTCCGAAAAATTCCCGAAAAATTTCCAAAAATTCCGGAAAATTCTCTTATTAATATTTCTCTATTTTTCCGGTATTTTACAGTGAGCATCTAATAATAATATGTATGGTTGTATTTTAATATAAATGCTAGTTGATGGAAAATGGAAATTTCCTCTTCAATCTTCAGGTATCAGATTTTAAATTATATAGTCGTGAGCACGTTGCTATTCATCCAAACTTGGAAATGCATTATCCTTTCGATAAATGGGTCTCTCGTACAATAGAATGTCCACAACAACAAGCAAGGTAAATCGAGCACATAGTGTGAATATAAATTATTGATAAAAAAATATTGACCATAAAAATGTTATTGTTTACAGCGTTGACTGTGGCTTCTTTGTGATGCAATACATTCGATGTCTCCTATATAATATGAAGATGGACTTCAAACAAGGAGACATGAAAAAGATTAGAATTGATGTAATGGTATCAATTTTGAGGGATAAGTATTTTAAAACATTGGATTAAATATCCAGCCTTGTAAGGCAAAAACTTGTATAGAATGTAAATGAACTTATTACGTAGTGTAGGTAGTTTAATATCTTTGTATTTAGTCTTTGTTGTATAATACAGTGGTATGTAGTATATGAGAAGATTATAAACTATTATTGGAATATTAATAATATTGCATAGTGATTAGTCAAATATAAGTCACAATATACAAAATGCGATGCTAGTGCTTATTAGTGGAAAAAGACAAAATGTATATAAGTTATATTGCACACCATTTCTATCTTCTCAAAACTAAAAACATGGTAACGGTTGGGATTGTTTAAAATATCAAATAGGCTCGGACCAACAGTCGATTTCAAGTGCACAAGGTCACTAGGTTCCGTGCCAACTGGCACGGAGCAATACCTTCTTAGAAATGGGGTATAAATACGTTTTGACACCAGATATACCTTCTCCCCAGTCAGACCTTCACAGGGAACGTGATTTCAGCTAAATCCAAGTAGGGGAGGGTCATCAGTGGGTTTTGGTCAAAACCCACTGATGGACCTAGGCACCTCTGATTTCGACCCATTTCAGTTCGAGTGGTATTCCGGAGTTGCAAGGACTCCAAATATGCTGGAAAATCCTTATTTAAAGCTCTATAGGTGCTGGGAAAAAAATAAAATATAATCAGCCTCCATTGGGCCTGATATGCTTCGATATCAGGCCCAACGTGGGCCTGATATGAGTGTATATCAGACCCAACGTGGGTCTGGTATCGTATCATTTCATAAAGCTTAAATCTATCTCCCCCTAATATAAACTCCAAACATTCTAACAGTGTCCTGATCAAATAAAATTAAATAACATCAATTTTAAAAGTCCCCTTCCATAGGGTTGAAAAAAAAGCTGTGCACTGTTACGTGCCAACTGGCACGGAGCAATACCTTCTTAGAAATGGGGTATAAATACGTTTTGACACTAGATATACCTTCTCCCCAGTCAGACCTTCATAGGGAACGTGATTTCAGGTAAATCCAAGTAGGGTAGGACCATCAGTGGGTTTTGGTTAAATCCCACTGATGGACCTAGACACCTCTAATTCGACCCATTTCAGTTCGAGTGATATTCTGGAGTTGCAAGGACTCCAAATCTGCTGGAAAATTCTTATTTAAAGCTCTATATGTAACAACCCGACCCATTTGGCGGCCCATTTGGTGACCCTCGGGTCGTCGACCGTCGATCGTGCGTTACTCACTAGGACTTTCCACCCCTGACCAGTGGATTTTTGCCTCCCTCAGGATTCGAACTCTAGACCTCCAGGCTTAAGTACTAGAGTTTATGAATCCTGGTAACCAAGTGAGCGCCGCTCACTTGGTTACCAGGATTCATAAACTCTAGTACTTAAGCCTGGAGGTCTAGAGTTCGAATCCTAGGGGAGGCAAAAATCCACTGGTCAGGGGTGGAAAGTCCTAGTGAGTAACGCACGGTCGAGGGTCGTCGGTCGACGAGATTAGAGGTCGCCAAATGGGCCGACGACATAAGGGGCCGCCAGTGGGCCGCCGCAATGGCCGCCCAAGAGGCCAAAAGGGCCGAGTCGTTACAATAAAAAGGACACTATAGGTGCTGGGAAAAAAATAGAATATAATCAGCCTCCGTTGGGCCTGATATGCTTCAATATCAGGCCCAACGTGGGCCTAATATGAGTGCATGTCAGGCCCAACGTAGGCCTGGTATTGTATCGTTTCATAAAACATTAAATATCCATAGTATTATAAGCCAAAAACTTGTAGATAATGTAAATTAAGTTACGTAGTGTAGGCAGTTTTATATGTTTGTATGTAGTCTTTGTTATTTAATACAGTATTATGTATCATATGAGAAGAGGATAAACTGGAACTGGAATATTAATTATATTGCGTAGTGATTAGTCAAATATAAGTCACAATATCCTGTGACATCCAAATTGCGATGCTGGTGCTTATCAGTGAAAAAAGAGATAATGTATATAAGTTGTACTACACACCATATATTAAGGGTGTCAAAAATGAACCCGACCTGACGATCCAACCCGAGTCGACCCGAAAAAAATCAGGTTCGGGTTGGCCATTTTCGGGTTCGGGTCGGGTTCGGGTTGGAGGGTTGGAGAGTAAAAAATTTTCGGGTTGGGTCGGGTCGGGTTCGGGTTGACCCGTGTTGGCTTAAATATAAGGTTTTGTGAGTTTTTTTGGGGTTAAATCAAATTTTATTTTAAAATTTTAGATGTTTTTATGTATATTAATATCATGTTTATATGATAATGATGGAGTATTGAGATAAAAGTGAAGAATTATAGGGGAAATAGCCCAAAAAAGTCGTTTTGAATCAGATTTTCGAGTTATATGGGTCGGGTTCGGGTTCGGGTTGAGGTGTTTTGGGTTGAACTCGGGTTCGGGTCGGGTTCGGGTTGGGTTAAAAAAAAAAAAAAACTCAACCCGACCCAACCCGACCCGACCCACCCGAATTGACACCCCTTGCATATCTATCTTCTCAAAACTAAAAACATGGTAACGGTTGGGATTGTTTAGAAAATCAAATAGGATCGGACCAGCACTCAGTTTCAAGAGCTGACATGGGTCGAATCAGAGGTGTCTAGGTCCATCAGTGGGTTTTGACCAAAACCCACTAATGACCCTCCCCTACTTGAATTTACCTGAAATCACGTTCCCTATGAAGGTCTGACTGGGGAGAAGGTATATCTGGTGTCAAAACGTATTTATACCCCATTTCTAAGAAGGTATTGCTCCATGCCAGTTGGCACGGAACAGTGCACAACTTTTCTTTTCAACCCTATGGAAGGGGACTTTTAAAATTGATGTTATTTAATTTTTTTTATCAGGACACTGTTAGAATGTTTGGAGTTTATATTAGGGGGAGATAGAATCAAACTTTATGAAACGATACGATATCAGGCCCACGTTGGGCCTGATATGCACTCATATCAGACCCACGTTGGTCTTGATATTGAAGCATATTAGGTCCAACGGAGGTTGATTATATTTTATTTTTTTTCCCAGCACCTATAGAGCTTTAAATAAGCATTTTCCAGCATATTTGGAGTCCTTGCAACTCCAGATGATCACTCGAACTGACATGGGTCGAATCAAAGGTGTCTAGGTCCATCAGTGGGTTTTGACCAAAACCCACTGATGGCCCTCCCCTACTTGGATTTACCTGAAATCACGTTCCCTGTGAAGGTCTGACTGGGGAGAAGGTATATCTGGTGTCAAAACGTATTTATACCCTATTTCTAAGAAGGTATTGCTCCGTGCTAGTTGGCACGGAACAATGCACAGATTTTCTAAAGCGGACTTTTAAAATTGATGTTATTTAATTTTTTTTTATCAGGACATTGTTAGAATGTTTGGAGTTTATATTAGGGGGAGATAGAATCAAGCTTTATGAAACGATACGATACTAGGTCCACGTTGGGCCTGATATGCACTCATATCAGTCCCACGTTGGGCTTGATATTGAATCATATCAGGTCCAACGGGAGCTGATTATATTTTATTTTTTTCCCAGCACCTATAGAGCTTTAAATAAGGATTTTCCAGCATATTTGGAGCCCTTGCAACTCCAGATTACCACTCGAACTGACATGGGTCGAATCAGAGGTGTCTAGGTCCATCAGTGGGTTTTGATCAAAACCCACTGATGACCCTCCCCTACTTGGATTTACCTGAAATCACGTTCCCTATGAAGGTCTGACTGGGGATAAGGTATATCTGGTATCAAAACGTATTTATACCCCATTTCTAAGAAGGTATTGTTCCGTGCTAGTTGGCACGGAACAGTGCAAGTTTTTCTTTTCAACCCTATGGAAGGGGACTTTTAAAATTGATGTTATTTAATTTTTTTTATCAGGACACTGTTAGAATGTTTGAAGTTTATATTAGGGGGAGATAGAATCAAACTTTATGAAACGATACGATACCAGGCCCACGTTGGGCCTGATATTGAAGCATATCAGGCCCAACGGAGGCTGATTATATTTTATTTTGTTCCCAGTACCTATAGAGCTTTAAATAATGATTTTTCAACATATTTGGAGTCCTTGCAATTCTAAATTACCACTCGAACTGACATGGGTCGAATCAGAGGTGTCTAAGAAGATATTGAAGCTTTATCCAAAAGGCGTACGTAATTTAAGTTCATCTAAGATTTTACAAATAAGTCCTAACTTTACCTTTCGAATTTCTCCCCTTTTGATCACATTAAAAATAGAGGTAAACATCGAAAATAAATTTGGAAACAATTTTAAGGGATACATACATAGTTACTAACACTCTAAAACTTATTAGGAATTATTTTTCAAAAGTTTGAATTTTTACAACTTAAAAACTAGGTTTTTAAAAAAATAATTTTAAAAATAATTTTATTATTTGACAAAATTTTGTCACTATTAAATACAATAATCTAGAATAGTTATAAAATTTTCACAAATAACCATGATTCATATCAACAATAATAAATTATTTTATCTAATCAGTTGTAATTTTCCAAAAAAATTATAAAAATAGATTTTAAATTTAAAAAATCTTGTAACTTTTCTAAATATATAAAACGGTATCTATAAAAAAAAAATTCAAATATTGACTTTTTGAAAAGTTTTAATATTAAAACTTGACATTGTGATAAAAAAATCATAGAAAATAAATCAACAATAAGAAAATTTTGAAACAATTTTTTTTTGACAGATGACATAATGATTTATCATTGAAAAATATTATTTTTTTTTCCAAAAACTGAATCTGTGAAATAATTTTAATTATGAAAATATAATTATTGTTGAAAAATTCAAAAAAAATAATATGACTATCAAAAAAATTTAAAATTTTATTTTAGTAGATAATGTTTCCATTTTCACCGATAAAATTTTGAGTATCAAATATGATAAGAAAGATAATGAAATAATTGACTTTCCCAAACAAAAATAAATCAAGTAAAATATTTTACTAGCATTCATATGAAATTAATTTATTATACTAAGTATTGATATTTGTATTCAAAATAAATTATTTACAACTTGATTAATCAAATGTTTTCTAGGAATTAATTTTTATGAAACATTTATAATTTGACCCTTATGATATCTAATGTATCAATTAAGCCTATCATAATTTCTAAATTTTGAATTTTGAAAAACTAGGATTTGGGCATGCATCATTTCTTTTCAATATTTCTATTTGTTGTTTTAATTTCTTATTTTTAACTTGTCAAAGTCTTTTAATCGTATCTTACTTACCTTATCGATCTTATTGTCTGATGTTTCCCCTTCAGTGTTGCTTTCTTCTAAAGTAGCTCCCCCTTCGTCGATGGTCTCCTCGAAAGTGGTTTCGTATTTGGGTAGTTATTCGACTACTAGTATTGTGTCAGTGATATCTTCGGTCTCAAATTCATCTGATGACGAGATCATGCCCATCAAAGAGACAGATTCTTCTTTTCTTGGTTCTTTATGGAGTCGCAAGAATTTTTTCCAAAGTTCTTTTGAGCATTTGTAGGTTCCAATTCTTCCGAGTTTTTGAGCAGGTAGCACACTCAAAAGATGGAACTCGGCCTTACTATTTGTGTAAAATTCATTGCACTATTTTTCAATCCAACAGTGTTCTTCGAGTTCTTCTCCATTCTTGTCCTTGGGTGCTTCAAAATCATATTTAACTGTTAATAAAATATTAAAATCAGTTTTGAAAAATACCTCCATGTGTCTCTTCTAAAACACGAACTCCCCCTCAAATGTTGGTGGGTAGATGCTTGGCCAGGTCATTTCTTGTGTGCTTTGGTCAGCGGTTAGTCCTTCTGAAGTGTCCTTGCTCTGATACCAATTGTAGGTCCCGTGCAGCCGGTAAGAGGGGGTGAATTGTCTTGGAAAGATAAAAATACCCTTTCTCGTAGCTTCTGATTTAAGTAAGACAAACACTTTAAAAGGTAAGACTAAATAGCATAAAAATAAAAGAGGATACTAGATTTTACTTGGTTATAACCGGGGAGATTGTTAATCAAAAACAAATGAAGTACACTAAAATTCTCCTTTCGTCGTAGCCAGAGAAGTCTCTTACTAGTGTTGAAAGTACAGAAAATGTAAACAAAATAAAGAATTCAAGTACAGAAAGTGTTGTATAAAATCTCGACAACTAGGGCTCCTTTTATAGGCTCACTAATCAAAGTGACCATTAGATGACGTGGCACGATCTGGGCGCCCCCAACTGGTGGCCTAGCTGGTCGTCTCAATCCGCTTTGCAACAGTAAAGGGAAAATGATTTATCCACTCCTGAGCGTCCGAACCGCTGCTGATGAGGTCCAAATTTGATCTGTTACGACGAGGCTCCCTTTCGGTACCAAAGTGGTTCGAGCACCCGGACCATCTTATCCTGGCACCCTGATAGTTCGGGCACCCAGACGGTCTAGGTGTTTGAATCATTTAGCCGACACTGATTGTCTGACACCTTCTTAGGTCGTTGGTTTTTTCTTCGGTCGCTTGGGTGATCCTCCGGCCTTCCAGAGTTGAACTCACCCAAACCCAACTCTGGCCTTCTCTACTAGAGTAGACTTCCTCTCTGACTTCTTGTCCCTCGTAAGCGTCATTCTTGTCCTTCTCGCTCCACCAGTATACTGTTCCGCAGCTTCTCATCCCTCAGATGCACCGAGCTCGTCGACTTGATTCTTGTGCTATCTTTTTCGTCCGCTGCGTCTTCCGCTCAATTTCTTGTGTTCCTAAGTTCTTACATATTTAGACACAAGAATCAAAACACCACAGAACCTAACTTAACTATATTGATCACATCAAAACTTATCTAGAATACTTACAAAAATTTTTTGGAAAAATTATAAATGACAAAGAGATAGATTATGAGTCCGAGTTTAATCTCATATTGAAAGTTTTTTTGACTTATGGTTTGTTTGTATTGAATCACAACTAATATAAATTATAACATGTATGATGAAATACTCTCTCTCATTCACGAACCCGTAGGAGGTGCACATTGAGAACTTAAATTCTAATAAACTAAGATGACTCGTGTGTGAATACGACCTGTGCATGTTGAATGCTTGACTGATCGGCACAAAACTTACACAAGCGAATCAACTAATAATTTACACTTGAATCCTCTTTTTGTTACATGCTCAAATATGTCAGATCTGAAACGGTCGGATGTTAATGGCAAATTCATAATCTTTGAGATAGAAAATAACCGACCATTAATGGTCGATAGCTATCATTATGCCCGAGCATTGAATAACCACTACTTGGTGATTCAATACAGAGGATCAAATGTGGCAAAAGTCGATTCACAATCCCCCAGCATCCCTGTCAATCCATACCTATGCCAACACAAAGGAGGTAAATCATGGATGACTACTAGCCATTAGTGTAGTGGCCAAGGCATGGGGGAATGCATGCTTGGACTCATTGATAATGCAGCTGAGGGTCAAAGCTTCTATATAAGGAGGTCGTGACCATGAGTAAATAGTGTTGGTCCCTTGGTGGCCGGCGAGAGGGGAGGGGTGAATTACCCTGCAAAAATAAACTCAACCATTTCTTGACTTATAGCTTAATTATGAATACTTGTAAATAACAATTAAGAGACTACTTAAAAAGACAGAGACACAAGGAGAATTACTTGGTTTGCAATCAAAAGATTACTAATCCAAGGAAAGTGAATTGCACTTTATGAAGATCTCCTTCAGGCGGAGTAGTCTCTTACAACATTAACAGCTCACAACTAATAGTAGAACAGAAAGAAAGGAATTACAAGTCATTATCTGATCTACTGAAATCAGAGTTATATTTATAGCACTGTTCTGGGCACCTAGAAGGGTTCCAGACGCTTGGAGTGGGATAGAATTCTATCCCCGATGTGTCGGTCAACGTACACGTCGAATTTGATAAAATTTGAGTTCCGGACGCCCAGACCACCAAAGTCAACATGGTTGACTTTTTTTGGTCCAGACCCTTTGCTTCGATTCTGCTCGCCTTGGTCCGGGTCTTCTGCTCCGGCTCCGGTCGCTTGGGTGATTTCGGCCACCGGAATAGGGCTCACCCGAACCCAATTTCCGGCCTTGTCCTCGAGCAGACTTCCGCTCCAGCTTCTCACCCCTCGAATGTCGCGTATGTTCTTTGTTAGGATCGATGGTCGCGGCTAGAGAGGGGGGTGTGAATAGCCGACCCCAAATCTTCGCGTTTCTTTCTACAAACTAGGGTTAGCGCAGCGGAAATAAAAATAAGAAACGAAGACAAGAAATCAAACCTCAATACGCGTCGATGTAACGAGGTTCGGAGATGAAACTCCTACTCCTCGGCGTGTCCGTAAGGTGGACGAAGCCTATCAATTCGTCGGTGGATGAGTCCCCGGAGAACCGGCTAATATATACTCCTTGTGGGTGGAGAAACCTTGCCACAATAACTCTTGCAACAGCAAGATAGAAGTACACAAAATACAAAGAAGCACAAGACAATATGAATGTAAAACAAACACGCTTGCCTTCTCGTCGACTGGTTGAAGCAGCAACTTCACGAGACGCCTACAATAGCAGGAACCCAGTCGAAGAAGCTCACACGAAGCTTCGGAACTCAACAAAGCTCAAGAGCACAGCAGCAGCTCAGTAGGAAGAAGAGCAAGAATAAAGAACAGTAGCTCCTCAACCCCTTTTATAACCTGCGAAGAAGACACAACAGAAACTAGCCGTTGCTACGCAACGGCTAGGATGTGGACCGATCAGGCTTCATCCTGATCGGTCCACAAGGGTCTTGATCGGTCATGGTGACCGATCAGGTTCTTCCCTGATCGGTCCCATGACCGATCAGGGCCTTTCCCTCCTTCTGATCGTCTCCTTCTGATCGTCTCCTGATCGGTCTGCAGACCGATCAGGAACTTCACTGTATGCTACTGATCGATCACTGATCGGTCTTCAGTCCGATCAGATAACACAGCGTATCACTAGATCCAGATACCCAGTGTATCACTGGATCGATCCACTGATCGATCCAGAGCTTGGTTTTCGCCCAAACCAAGTCCCAAGCCTTCCAAACCAACATCTGGTCAACCTTGACCTGTTGGTACATCATGCTTAACATCTGGTCACTCCCTTGACCTGCTAAGACTCCCCACCAAGTGTCCGGTCAATCCCTTTGACCCACTTGGACTTTTCTCTTCGTGTCAAGTATCCGATCACTCCCTTGACCTACTTGACCTTCTCAACACCAGATGTCCGATCACCCTTGATCCATCTGGATTTTCCCTTGCCCGGCTTCACTCACTAGGACTTTCACCTAGCTTCACTCACTAGGGTTTTCACCTGGCTTCACTCACCAGGACTTTCCAACTGCCTAGCTTCACTCACCAGGACTTTCCCACTGCCTGGCTTCACTCACCATGACTTTCACCTAGCTTCATTCACTAGGGTTTTCACAATTGCCTGGCTTCACTCACCAGGACTTTCCCACTACCTGGCTTCACTTACCAGGACTTTCACCTAGCTTCACTCACTAGGGTTTTCACAACTGCCTGGCTTCACTCACCAGGACTTTCCCACTTCCGGTCCAGAGAACGAGCTACCGAGCCCTCTCTGACCACAGTTCGGAGAACGAGCTACCGAGCCCTCTCCGTCTTTCACTTCCGGTCCAGAGAACGAGCTACCGAGCCCTCTCTGACCTAGTCCGGAGAACGAGCTACCGAGCCCTCTCTGACTTCCACTTGCCAAGTTCCCATACTTGGACTTCTTCGTGCCAAGTTTCCATACTTGGACTTTCTCCCGTGCCAAGCTCCCTGCTTGGACTTTTCCCGTGCCAAGCTCCCTGCTTGGACTTTTCCCGTGCCAAGCTCCCTGCTTGGACTTTTCCGAGTCAGGTCACCTCACCTCGGGTCAACCAGGTCAACCTTGACCAAGGGTTGCACCCACAACCTCCCAAGTTTCTGTTCTTGTCAAACATCAAGATACAACTTGAGTCAGGTCAACTCGAGTCAGGTCAACCAGGTCAACCTTGACCTAAGGTTGCACCAACAATCTCCCATCAAAATACAACTCTTCTGTTCTTGTCAAACATCAAAATACAACTCGAGTCAGGTCAACTCGAGTCGGGTCAACCTGGTCAACCTTGACCTAAGGTTGCACCAACAATCTCCCCCTTTTTGATGTTTGACAATACCTTTAAGTTAGGCTAATCCAATAGCCTCAACTTTCCTCATGCCACTTGGTAATGAAACATAAGTTACAACCTTACATTCTCCTTCTAAGAAGGCAACCTCCTTCTTAGATAATGAAGGCCTAACTTAAACCCTTCATTCTCCCCCTATTGGCACACATCAACAAACTCTCCCCCTGAAGAGTAAGTTATCGTTGTTCACAACTTCACTCGTCGTGATCAATAAACTCTCCCACTAACTCCAATGTTCTTCCTTGAACATTCTCTAGACATTCTTCCCCTTTTTGACACACATCAAAAGGAGTGAATCAAGGTCAAGAGTTTCTTCCTAATGAAAGTCTCATACCTTTCATTGAAACCCTTAATTTCCCCTTGACACTAGAGTCAACAATTAACTTAGTGATAATCCCATATCACTTAAGTCTTTTAGGAGTAAAAACTCCCCCTAAAAGTCAACTCCTCCTTGACTAATAGGTAAAACTCCCCCTAAAGGTCAACTCCCCCTTGATCATTGCACCAACAATGTCTTGGAGAGTTTCAACCCTTTAGAAATCTAAAATACCAACTTCATTGCTGAAATTTCAGACAGCACAGTCGAAACTGGCACGCCCTGATCGGTCACCAGACCGATCAGGTCTTCCCTGGATCGGTCACCAAACCGATCAGGTCTTCCCTAGATCGGTCACCGTGACCGATCCACAACTGGCTGGACCGATCAGACTCCCTTCTGATCGGTCCACAACCTCTGATATCAGTTTCTGAATTTCCTTCCGAAATTCAGAAACCTCTAGAAAATCACAGAAAATTTCAAAAATTGTAAAATTTTGAGGATACATTCCTCATAACATATACTATCATGGAAAAATAGTTTTCTATGAAAATAAGTTCCATTTTCAAATCTTGATACAAAGTTCAAAAGTCTTTGAAATAGCTCAAAGTTAACTCATCTTTGTATCACTTTGCTCAATGATGAATGCTATCACTAGAAAAGCTTCATCAAGGTTTTTCAAATCAATTTTGAAATGATTTTAACCCATTTAATTTAGGACCACAATCTTTGGGCTAAATGTACATGACTTGTACATAAGCTTTCCCTATGATCCCCAATTAGAATTAGGCTCATCTAGGTACAAGAACTATGCACCTTGTTCCTAACTCATCATCCTAATATCTCACACACATCTAAGGTGTATCAAACACATCCAAGTCAATTTTGATGTGAGATATGAGTTTAGGTTAGCTTAATCTAAGTTCTCATGTATTTTTCTAAACAACAATTTGATCTCGATATCAAATTGTGTTTTAGTCCTTAAATCAATTTCATTGATCATTAATGCACAAGATGATGACATGGCATATAATTGTATCATAAATGGAAACATGTGCCAATGTCATGATGTCATGGCATAAGGTATGAAGCATGACATTTGACTAACCTAAGCATTATCATGACATTTCAAATAATCATAAAATAAATATGATGTCATGACATGGCATATGGCAAACAATATATGGCAAATAACATGTAAAGGTATAGGAAATACCTAATTCTAGCCTTAGTTGCCATTTTTGATAATTTCGATCATTTTTCCATAAATTCTATATTCCTAAGTGTGATAGACCTCAAATCATATACCAAAGATGTTTAGATCACTATGTGCCAATTAGATTGACTCTAGACAACTCCTCAAATTTGATTGGCACATTCTAATCACCTTAGGAATAATTCTTAATTTCATTTTCAAGGCTTGATTATACCTTGAAAAATCCTAAAGTGCCACCTTTTGCCATGATTAGGTTAACTACCTATTCAAGTAAAGTTGGCACACCCTAACTCATCTAGCGTGATGGAATCACGCTCCTAGGAACCCAATACCTATTGGAGCTCATTGAGTTCACTAAGTATTCACTAGGGATGACTTCTCTAGCAACCCTCCTAATGACCCTCCTAGGCTTTGGAGCCTTGGTCATTTGGGACTCATCAAGATCACTCTAGGGGTGACTCCCCTTGTGACCTTAGTGATGGTCTTCCTAGCCCTAGATTTTGTTCCATAATCGAATGGAACATTATGATAAGTGGGCTTGACCACTTGGGACTTAGGTTTGTGACCCAAATCTTTCTTGTCCTTGGACTTGGGTTTTTGACCCCTAGACCCTAGAGTCAAATCCTCAAGAGCCTTTTCTAGAGAGTCAAGTCTTGACCTCAAGACTTGATTTTCTTTCTCTAATACCTCAAGCTTTAATTTATCATTTTTCTTTGAGGTATTCCTAGGCATGTGTCTAGTTGATTTGGGATTTCTACCTAGATTCTCCTTAGCCTTAGATGAGTTAATTCTAGGGTTAACATTTCTAGAATTGTCCTTATTTAGGCTAACATGTTTAGCACCTAAGCATGTGTATAGATTTCTAATGTTATCATGCTTACCATTATTAACAATAGCAATAAGGCTACTAGCATGTGTTCTATTTGAATTGCAAAAATGAGCCTTAGATATTACCTTAGGGTTTGCCTTAGCTCCCCCTATCGATGTGCTCGTCTTCTTGTCCTTGTGAGGTTGCCTCCCCCTCGGACATTGGCTCCGATAATGTCCCCTTCGCTTGCATTGGAAGCACACCACGTGCTCCTTGCTCTTGCGTGTTGGGACTCCGGCTTCCTTGATCTTTGGCACCGGTGGAGTCTTTCTAACCCTCTTTGGAATTTACTCTTGTAATGTCCAAATTCCCTACACTCAAAGCATAATATATGCAATTTACTAGAACTTAAATTGCTTGAGTTACCTAGGGTTGAGGTGGGATGGACGCTCTCTCCTTCATCCCTTCCGGAGGTAGAAGCTTCTTCTTCTTGCTCCGAACTTGAAGAAGAACTCTCCTCTTCTTCTTCTTTAGATGTTGAGTGGCCCTCAACTTCTAAATCCATCTCTCCATGATGTGAACTCCTTGGCTCACTTGACTCCTCTTCATGGCTTGAAGTGGAGTTCCCCTCATGGAACTTAGCCAAGTTGTTCCACAACTCCTTGGCATTGTTGTATCCTCCTATCCTACACAAAACATCATTAGGTAAAGAAAATTCAAAAATCTTCAATACCTCATCGTTGACTAGAGATTGGTGGACTTGTTCCTTGGTCCACTCCTTCTTCTCTAGGGTTTCTCCTTTCTTGTCCGTCGGAGGCTTGAAACCTAATTGGACACAACTCCAATTTTCAAGATTAGTCATAAGAAAATATTTCATTCTTACCTTCCAATACGCGAAGTCATCGCGATCGTAGAAGGGTGGAATGGTGATGTCTTCTCCGAATTGATCCATCTCTAGCTTGTGCTCCCTCGGGTGTTAATCCGGCGAAGAGCGACCTCGCTCTGATACCACTTGTTAGGATCGATGGTCGCGGCTAGAGAGGGGGGTGTGAATAGCCGACCCCAAATCTTCGCGTTTCTTTCTACAAACTAGGGTTAGCGCAGCGGAAATAAAAATAAGAAACGAAGACAAGAAATCAAACCTCAATACGCGTCGATGTAACGAGGTTCGGAGATGAAACTCCTACTCCTCGGCGTGTCCGTAAGGTGGACGAAGCCTATCAATTCGTCGGTGGATGAGTCCCCGGAGAACCGACTAATATATACTCCTTGTGGGTGGAGAAACCTCGCCACAATAACTCTTGCAACAGCAAGATAGAAGTACACAAAATACAAAGAAGCACAAGACAATATGAATGTAAAACAAACACGCTTGCCTTCTCGTCGACTGGTTGAAGCAGCAACTTCACGAGACGCCTACAACAGCAGGAACCCAGTCGAAGAAGCTCACACGAAGCTTCGGAACTCAACAAAGCTCAAGAGCACAGCAGCAGCTCAGTAGGAAGAAGAGCAAGAATAAAGAACAGTAGCTCCTCAACTCCTTTTATAACCTGCGAAGAAGACACAACAGAAACTAGCCGTTGCTACGCAACGGCTAGGATGTGGACCGATCAGGCTTCATCCTGATCGGTCCACAAGGGTCCTGATCGGTCATGGTGACCGATCAGGGCCTTTCCCTCCTTCTGATCGTCTCCTGATCGGTCTGCAGACCGATCAGGAACTTCACTGTATGCTACTGATCGATCACTGATCGGTCTTCAGTCCGATCAGATAACACACAGAAGCTCACTGTGTAGTTACTGATCGGTCACCAGACCGATCTAGATACCCAGTGTATCACTGGATCGATCCACTAATCGATCCAGAGCTTGGTTTTCGCCCAAACCAAGTCCCAAGCCTTCCAAACCAACATCCGGTCAACCTTGACCTGTTGGTACATCATGCTTAACATCTGGTCACTCCCTTGACCTGCTAAGACTCCCCACCAAGTGTCCGGTCAATCCCTTTGACCCACTTGAACTTTTCTCTTCGTGTCAAGTATCCGATCACTCCCTTGACCTACTTGACCTTCTCAACACCAGATGTCCGATCACCCTTGATCCATCTGGATTTTCCCTTGCCCGGCTTCACTCACCAGGACTTTCACCTAGCTTCACTCACTAGGGTTTTCACCTGGCTTCACTCACCAGGACTTTCCAACTGCCTAGCTTCACTCACCAAGACTTTCCCACTGCCTGGCTTCACTCACCAGGACTTTCACCTAGCTTCATTCACTAGGGTTTTCACAATTGCCTGGCTTCACTCACCAGGACTTTCCCACTGCCTGGCTTCACTTACCAGGACTTTCACCTAGCTTCACTCACTAGGGTTTTCACAACTGCCTGGCTTCACTCACCAGGACTTTCCCACTTCCGGTCCAGAGAACGAGCTACCGAGCCCTCTCTGACCACAGTTCGGAGAACGAGCTACCGAGCCCTCTCCGTCTTTCACTTCCGGTCCAAAGAACGAGCTACCGAGCCCTCTCTGACCTAGTCCGGAGAACGAGCTACCGAGCCCTCTCCGACTTCCACTTGCCAAGTTCCCATACTTGGACTTCTTCGTGCCAAGTTTCCATACTTGGACTTTCTCCCGTGCCAAGCTCCCTGCTTGGACTTTTCCCGTGCCAAGCTCCCTGCTTGGACTTTTCCGAGTCAGGTCACCTCACCTCGGGTCAACCAGGTCAACCTTGACCAAGGGTTGCACCCACAACCTCCCAAGTTTTTGTTCTTGTCAAACATCAAGATACAACTTGAGTCAGGTCAACTCGAGTCAGGTCAACCAGGTCAACCTTGACCTAAGGTTGCACCAACAATCTCCCATCAAAATACAACTCTTCTGTTCTTGTCAAACATCAAAATACAACTCGAGTCAGGTCAACTCGAGTCGGGTCAACCTGGTCAACCTTGACCTAAGGTTGCACCAACATTCTTTTAGTCCACCAGTGTACTCTTCCGCGACACCTCGTCCCTCGGACGCACCGAGCCCATCGACTCTCTCCCGTGTCATCCTTCTCGCTAGCCGCATCTTCCGCTCGACTTCCTGTGCTCCTAAGTTCATGCACACTTAGACACAGGGATTAAATCAAACATGGCATAACCTAGCTTGGTTGATCACATCAAAATAATCATGGGGTCCAACAATCTCCCACTTTTTGATGTGAATCAACCCAATTTAAGTTAGGGTAAAAATAACATGAAATATTAAAGACATGAAATATTATGTAATAGATTGAAAATTGACAAATATACCTCCCCCTTAAACTTAATTTCTAATTCTCTCCATTTGATCACATTAAAAAGAGGGGTACTAGATAAAATTTTAAGGGTAAAAATTTTTTTAACAGAAACAATTTAAATGAAGCTTGCAATTAAAAAATTTCTAAGTGAAGTTTTTAAGTAAAAAAATATTTTAACAAATGTTAAACCATTGACAAATATTGAAAGTATTTAATTAAATTAACTAATTCATGCTTATCAGTTTGTCAATTAAATATTCAATTTAGAAATTGGCTTCCAAGCTGTTGCGAGGTACTAGGTCTTCTTGGTTATTGGATCATCAACCACTTCCAGATAAAGTCTTTTAATGAATTTAAATATTTAATCTTCTATCTGAAAGCCCTAAGTCTAATTTCACTTTTAATTTAAACAAGTTTTTGGAACCCAATATCGGTTCTTTCATACATGGTTAATTAGGTATTTTCTAAGGATATAATATTTTGTTACTTTTCTGATCTAACCTTTGTGAAATCTATAGTACCAGTTTAATCCTTTATAGTTTCTAATCTTTAAATCAGAAATATTTGAACATGCAAAATTTTTTAAGTTTTCTAATTCTTCCTTTAATTTAGCATTTTTCAAGTTTTACTTTTTTCAAAATTTTCTATTAGACATGATTTTACTAAAATTCTTTTTATTTCTAAGTTTTCAATTTATCATTTTTACTTTTTAACTTGCACATTGATTTTGTCATAGATTTAATACCAAAATAGAGTTAATCAGGAGGTAAGAGGCATACCTCACTTACCATATCAGACTTAAAGCCTGACTCTCCCCCTGCTTCGTTGCATTCATCTGAAGTTGCTCCCCTTCATCGATGCTAGCTTCTGAGGTGCTTTACTCTTCATGGTTCGCCATCAGTGCTAGTCCGACATATTCTTCTATTTCTGACTTAGATGATGAACTGTCATCCCAAGTAGCCTTTAGAGTCTTGTACTTGTTTTGCTTGGGGATCTTACCTTTTTTCATTTTGAGTTCTGGGCAGCCCTCTTTTATGCGTCCTTCCTTTTGACACTGGTAGTAACGAACCCTTCTTCTATTTCTTAGATTTTTTCTGTTATGCATTTCTTTAAATTTGTTAGATCTAAAGAATTTTCTGAATTTCTTTACCATGTAAGTTTCTTAATCTTCTTTTGAATCTGACTCGAGTTCATCCTTCTTGGTTTCATTTCGTGCCATAATTTGGCTTGACTCTTTTGTTGTATTTGCACATCTGGTTTCATGTAATTTTAAAGTAGAAAAAAAATTCCTCTAGGGTACTTACCTCAATGTCCTTTGAGATGTAGTAGGTGTCGATTATCGAGGTCCATTCTGGAGTCCTAGGAAATGCATTAAGTGTGTAGCGTATCGAGTTCCGGTTGGTTACCGTTTCACCTAGGTTTTCGAGTCCGATGATTAGCTCTTTTGACCTTCGCGTGTAGATCGGCTACCTTCTCACCTCTTTCCAGACGTATACTCGTCAGCTTGTTTCGAAGTATGTCTCATCTTTTGAGCTTGGCTTCGGATGTGCCTTCGTGGAGTTCCAAGAATTTTTCCCAGAGTTCTTTGGCCGACGAGTAGCTCTCGATGTGGTTGACTTCTTGAGGTGGCAGCACACTCAGCAAGTGATATTCCCCTCTGTTATTTGCTATGGAATCATTTTGTTCTTTCTTTGTCCGAAGACTCACCTCCTTCTCCTCTCCGTATTGATTCATAGGAACTACAAAACCATATTTCATTATTAAACAAATCTCAAAGTCAATTTTTAGAAATACCTCTGTCCCGACCTATACGCCCGTCCTGTATCCCAACCTGCCTCTGCTGTTATCCATGGCTTGTACGTTCCGACCTGCACGCCAAGTCTGTACTCTGGCATGCTTCTGTATGCTGTTATCCGTGGTTCGTATGTCCCGACCTATACGCCCGTCCTGTATCCCGACCTGTCTCTACTGTTATCCATGACTTGTACGTTCTGACCTGTACACCAGGTCTATATCCCGACCTGCTTCTGTCCGCTGTTATCCACGGCCTGTACATCAGGTCTGTATCCCGACCTGCATCTGTCTATTGTTATCCACGGTCTGTGCGTTTCGACCTGTACGCTAGGTCTGTATCCCGACCTGCATCTGTCTATTATTATCCATGGCCTGTGCATTCCGACCTGTACGCCAGGTTGGTATCCCGACCTACATATGTTCTACTGTTATCCACGGCTTGTACGTCCCGACCTGTATGTCAGGTATGTATCCCGACCTGCTTCTGTCTATTGTTATCCATGGTCTGTGCGTTCTGACCTGTACGCCAGGTCTGTATCCCGCCCTACATCTGTTCTACTGTTATCCATGGCTTGCACGTCCCGACCTGTATGCCAGGTCTGTATTCTGACCTGCATCTGCCTATTGTTATCCACGGCTTGTACATCCCGACCTATACGTCAAGTCTGTATCCCGACCTGCATCTGCTGTTATCCATGGCTTGTACGTTCCGACCGGTATGCCAGGCCTGTTCTGCGCCAGAGGCCTTCTTTCCTTTACCTTTACCTGGCCTATGGGCTCAGTCCTCAACTGTGCCTGGCCCGTGGGCCCAGTCCCTGATATCTATCAGGGTTGGCTATTGTCCGACTTATAATCTTAACCTTTGACTGATCCGTCAACTGAGACTTTGGCCCTGGCCACGCAAGCTTGACTTCTGACCTCCACGTAAGTTGGACTTCTGACCAGCCACGAAGGCTGGACTTCTGACCTACACGTAAGCTTGACTTCTGACCAGCCACGAATGCTGAACTTCTAACCTCCACGTAAGCTTGACTTCTGAGCTCCACGTAAGCTTGACTCCTGACCATCCTGTGGTCTTGACTCCTAACCACATCATCTTACTGGCCCCACGACCATGCACCGTATCAACCTCCATTCGGCGTTTCTAGTGTGTGAACTCGCTCTCCTATTTTGGTGGAACGATGCTTGGTCCGGCCATTGGTTTCTTTGCTTCGGTCGGCGGTTAGTCCTTCTGAAGCGTTCTCGCTCTGATACCACTTGTTGGTCCCTTGGTGGCCGGCAAGAGGGGAGGGGTGAATTGCCCTGCAAAAATAAACTCAACCCTTTCTTGACTTATAGCTTAATTATGAATACTTGTAAATAACAATTAAGAGACTAATAAAAAAGATAAAGACACCAGGAGAATTACTTGGTTTGCAATCAGAAGATTGCTAATTCAAAGAAAGTGAATCGCACTTTATGAAGATCTCCTTCGGGTGGAGTAGCCTCTTACAACGTTAACAACTCACAATTAATAGTAGAACAGAAAGAAAGGAATTACAAGTCATTGTTTGATCTACTGAAATTAAAGCTATATTTATAGCACTGTTCTGGACGCTTGGAAGGGTTCCGGGCGCTTGGAGTGTGATAGAATTCGGTTCCTGACGTGTTGGTCAACGTACGCGTCGAACTTGATAAAATTTGAGTTTCGGGCGCTCGGACCACCAAAGTCAACATGGTTGACTTTTTTCAGTCGACCGTCCGGGCCCTCTGCTCACCTCGATCCGAGTCTTCCGCTTCGGCTCCGCTCGCTTGGATGATTTTGGCCACCAGAATAGGGCTCACTCTAACCCAATTTACGACCTTGTCCTCGAGCAGGCTTCCGCTCCGGCTTCTCGCTCCTTAAACGTCACGTACGTTTTTCTCGTCCACCGGTGTACTCTTCCGTGGCACCTCGTCCCTCGGATACACCGAACCCATTGACTCTCTCCCGTGTCGTCTTTTTCTCTAGTCGCGTCTTCCGCTCGACTTCCTGTGCTCCTAAGCTTCTGCACACTTAGATATAGGGATTAAATCAAACATGGTCTAACCTAACTTAGTGGATCACATCAAAATAACCACGGGATCCAACAAATAGAAGTGCATACTCATAAACGAAAGAGACACAGAATCCTTCCACCTTTCGTTCCCCTTGTTCTTTCTCCCCATCATGCACTTTGCTTGATAGCTCTTTCAGTGACCATGTTCGGATACTCACTCAGTTCCCTAAGAACAATCAATATTTGGTTGTGTATGTGATTGTACTATTTTATCCTAAAATGTCCAACGTGGCCTTGAAACACCATTGAAGGAGACAAAATAATTTTAAGAAACTTATGTTAAATGTAGACCTCAGTATCTCTCTCGCGATAGCTTGACCGACTCGATAGCTTGGTCGACTTGGACTTGGCCGACTCAATAGTCAAGCAATGTAACCACTTGGCATCCTCTCAGTAGCTCGGATGGCTCGACACTCCCACTTGGCCAGCTCGCCACTCGGGAGCGCTTATGTTTTGACTTGATATTTAACAACCTGCTCGGGAGACTTTGGGTTCGGAAGCACTCAAGCCACTTAAACCTCATGACACTCAAAGCCACTCGAGTGCACTCGGACAACCCAGCAACTCCTCAGTATGATAGTTTAAGATTATCCGTACATGTCATCTGAAGAGGAATAAGTTTGAATTTAATTCTAACAATTTTCAATGCAATAATTTTACTGTAACTCTAATAAAGATCTCCAATAAAATTGTGAAATATAAAGGGGCATCCTGTGTATGTTAACGTCTATAACTCACATCACATATTTAAAATATATATACATACTTAAGAAATTTTTTTTAAAGAAATAATTAAAGATAAATATATAAAATGATGAAACTAAAAATAAAATTAAATCATGGACCGTGTCTATCCTTAATATTTCCTTAACCCAACAGATGGATTCCATTCCATCTATCTCTTCACCAAATAATTAAAGTCTTAATAAGGCCCTGTTTACTTTAAACAGACTCCCGCGCATCGGACAAGGATCTTTTGGTACAAGATCCTTAGATTATCCTTAATTTTTTATAGATAGAGCTCAATTCATCCAATCAATGAATGGATAGGACCTCTCTTGGATTTAGCCTCCCGCACAACACACTTGCCGTGGCCATGTACCACGCCACCGACCACACCAAGATCACCGCCCTCTCGCTCACATCAATAAATGTGATTAATGGCGTTCGTTGAAATAATAGAATTTTAGTGGTCTACCAACTAAAAGAAGCTCCATCACAATTATTGTGCTGCGTTTACTTGGATGGGTACACTTTAACTTAGTAGAAGAGTAGACTTTTCTTTACCTTCGCTCTTTGTTTTTTTTATGGCAATTTTATGAAGACGGCACCCAAGATTTATAATTGTCCAAAAAAACCACACTGAGATTTGAGAATACTCAAAAGTATATTTCTTTTCCATTTTTCTCTTACGTCAAAATTAAGTTTTTCTCTTGCATTCTTCTCTTTAGTAAAGAGGAGATGTGCCTTTTAAACATTCTCAAATCTTGATGTGTGTTGTGGACAATCCTAAATTTTGAGCACGCCCTCTAAAAAATTACTGTTTTTTTTAATTATATGAAATTTTTATCCATTAAAATACAGAAGTATATTTGTTTTTTTAATAGTAAAGGTGGTAAATATCTATTTCAATTTATTTGATATTTAAAAAAAAGGAAGGGAAACCAACCGACACGTGTTCTTCTTCCTTCCTCGAGCTGATCACGTGATCTGGATGTTTATTTACGGTTAGTGGCCACCACAAGAGCGTGAATCAGCCAATCGCCCACCTTCCTTTTCCCCTTTCTTTCCAAATAAACGGAAACCGAGCGCCAAGATGACGGAAACCGATACTTCGCCAGCGAAGCCCTGGCCTTCCGCCGCCTCCCTCAAGCTCCCGTGGAAGACGCGGATCTCCGTCGCTGCCATCTCCACCGTCACCGACTTCTGCCGCCGCTCCAACGGCTCCCTCAACCGCTCCCTCCTTTCCTTAATCGACGCCCGCTCTCCGGCCTCCGCGACCCCCGTCCGCGGCGTCCGCACCGCCGACGTCACCGTCGACCCTTCCCGTAACCTCTGGTTCCGCCTCTTCGTCCCTAGCTCCGGCGAGTCCCTTCCCGTCATCGTCTTCTTCCACGGCGGCGGCTTCGTCTTTCTCTCCCCTGACTCCCGTATCTACGACGCCGTCTGCCGCCGGATCTGCCGAAAGATCCCAGCCCTGGTGCTATCCGTTAACTACCGCCTTTCACCTGAGCACCGCTACCCGGCGCCATACGAGGACGGGGCGGACGTCCTTCGATTCCTCGACGGCAATGGGCTGGCAACCGCTGACGCTGCTGCCGCGGGACTGGCGGATCTCTCCAGCTGCTTCCTGGCGGGCGACTCCGCGGGGGCGAACATCGCGCACCACATGGGGCGGCGGTGGGCGGCGGACGCGTGGGAGCGAATACGGTTGGCGGGGATGGTGCTGATTCAGCCGTTCTTCGGCGGGGAGGAGCGGACGGAGGCGGAGCTACGGTTGACGAAAGCGCCGATGGTGTCGGTGGAACGGACGGACTGGATGTGGCGAGCCTTCCTGCCGGAGGGGGCGGACAGGGACCACGAGGCGGCGAACCCGTTTGGGCCGAGGGCAGAGGGGGAGCTAGAGGCGGCACTGCCGGAGGCGATGGTGGTGGTGGGGGGATTCGACCCGCTACAGGACTGGCAGCGGAGGTACTACGAGGGCCTGCGGGCTAGGGGGAGGGCAGCTCGGCTAGTGGAGTACCCGGAGGCCATGCACGCCTTCTACGCCTTCCCGGAGATCAAGGAGTCGGATATCGTCCTGGAGGAAATCAAAGGCTTCATCGACGACCTTCGAGTTCGATCCATCACCACCGAACAGAAAGATGGAGACGCCGGCGATGGAAATCAATGATAGCAGCTCAATTTGTTTGCCCTAATTTACTAATTTCCAGTTTCATATTAAAGAAGAAGAAAATCAACGCTCCGTACATGAAAAAGCACGTGCAAAGCAAATGATGCATTAAGCTCACAAGAGCGATGTGCGCGCGATGCGTTCATTGCTCGGTTCCTATCCAAACAAAGAACATCTCCTAGGCCCTAGGAATAAGTTCGCATCCTTTTCTTATAAGTGTCTATTACTACTAGTATAACAAAACACGGCTATGATAAGTTGACTAGATTTAGGATTTGAAGCTTGATAAATTTAGATAAGTATTATATTAAGTAGAGAGAATTATTTCTTAAGTCATATTTAAATTATTTTTTATTTTTCTTGTGAATAAAATCATTTAATAGGATTACACTGATTCGTTGAGATTAAGATGTACTATTTAACTATATGAGTTTATAGATAATTTTTATTTAAGGATAAACAAAAGTTTAAATTTAGAGGTGTGATGTGCATAAATTATATATATTTTTATATTTTTTTGACATGTATCTACTTATATTTACTCATATTTTATGAGTATAAATTATATTTATTGCACTTTTATTTCATTATTATATCTTACTTCCATTCCTTTTATTCGGATATCTGTATTTTTGCATGTTTTTATTAATAATACATAATTTGAAGTGAAAATAGAGAAAAAAAACACACATGGGAGCAACTCCGGAAGAAATCAGCAATCTGGTCGTGCCCTAGAGACATGGTCGTGTGCCAGTCTAAGGGCAGGCAGTGCCCTGCTCCCTCACAAGCCAAAAAAGTAGAGGTCGGTTGTACCTAAAAGCATGGTCATGCCTGAAAGGGCTTGTGAAAGGGAGTAAGTTAGACTTTCATTACCTAGAGGGAGTTTGCCCTCTTAGGGGGAGAATGAAGAGCTTAACTTATGCTTTCATTACCTAGTGGCATGAAGAATGAGGCTATGGGATTAGCCTAACTTACATGTGGTATTGTAAGTGTGATTGTAGTATTGTCAAACATCAAAAAGGGGGAGATTGTTGGTGCAACATCCCTCAGGTCAAGGTTGACCTGGTTAACCAAGCTGAGTCTTGGTTTGGGTTTAGATGTTTGACAATAAGATATTGATCGAAGAAGAGTCAAGTAGGTCAAGGTTGACCGGATACTTGACTGGGAAGTCCTAACTGGCATGTTAGGCAGAAGGAAGTCCTAGTGAGTGAAGCTAGGCAGAAGGAAATCCTGGTGAGTGAAGCCAGGTGAAAGTCCTAGTGAGTGAAGCTAGGCAGAAGGAAATCCTGGTGAGTGAAGCCAGGTGAAAGTCCTAGTGAGTGAAGCTAGGCAGATGGAAAACCCTAGTGAGTGAAGCTAGGTGAAAGTCCTGGTGAGTGAAGCCAGACAAAGGAAATCCAGATGGATCAAGGATGATCGGACATCCGGTGTTTGGAAGTCAAGTAGGTCAAAGGATTGACTGGATACTTGGCAGGAAGGAAATCAGATGGATCGAGGATGATCGGACATCGGTGTTGGGAAGTCCAAGTAGGTCGAGGGTGACCGGATGCTTGGCATGACGAGTAAAAGTCCAAGTGGGTCAAAGGGATTGACCGGACACTTGGTGGGGAGTCCTGGCAGGTCAAGGGAGTAACCAGATGCTAGGCATGATGTACCAACAGGTCAAGGTTGACCGGATGTTGGTTAGGGAGGTTTGGGACTTGGTTTTGGGCAAAAACCAAGTGCTGGATCGATCCGTGGATCGATCCAGGCTCTGGATCGATCAGTGGATCGATCCAGATCGCCTCTGAGCTCTGGAAACGCGCCTGGATCGATCCACGGATCGATCCAGCGCTTATCGCGCGAAGCAGCATCGTCCCGATCGATCGGCTGATCGATCAGGACCTCTGGATCGATCCACGGATCGATCCAGAAGCTCTCTGTTCGCTGGGAAGAATCTGGATCGATCCACTGATCGATCCAGAGCCTGGCCGCTCTTCACCGGAATCATCACCGGAAGGGTCAAGCATAACAAGAAAAGCTAGAGGGTGAAGAAGTTGGAGCAAATTCTTCAAGTTCAAGACTTTATCAAGCTCAACTTCAAGATGCAATTCCAAGATGGACTTGGATTTGACACAAGGGTGGCTCCACCATACACTTCTACGAGTTTCGATTCTTGGAAATCAAGAATCGAAAATTTTCTTATGATGGAGATAGAGCAATGGTTTGCTCTAATGGAAGGCTTCAAGGCTCCAAGAAATTCAAAGGGTAAAGTTCTCAAGAGGAGCAAGTGGAGCCAAGAGCAAGTCCAAAGGTGCGAGGCTAATGACAAAGTGACCAAGCTTTTGGTCAATTTATTGCCAAGCACCATCCTTTGCAAAATTGGAGAATTTGAAGATGCAAAGGAGCTATGGAGCAAATTGGACAAGCTTCATAAAGAGATCCCCTCCACTGTACAAGATCATGAAGAATCTAGAGAGGGTGACTCTTTGGAGCAAGACCAAGAGGAGGACTCCGAGGTTGAGAGATGCTCAACCTCCGAAAAAGAGGAAATCCAAGAAGCTTCATCCTCAAGGGAATGCAACGAAGGGAACAAGGAGGGAGCATACTCCTTGTTTCGTGTTCAAGATGATGAAGCCTCCACCTCTAGGATTGAGGGGGAGCAATCCTTGGTGACGCCGGATCAAGAAGAAGGAGAAGCTTCTACATCCGAGTCAAGTGAAGAAGAAGAAGATGGTGCCACCTCCGAAATTCAAGAAATAGCAAATGGAGGAGCAAGTGCCATCCCTACACAAGAAGGTATAAATGTTTCAATTAAAAATAAAAATCATATAATATGTTTTGAGTGTAGGGAAAGTGGGCACTACAAGAGCAAGTGTCCCAACTTGGCCAAGAAGAAGGGTCAAGTGACGCAAAAGGGCAAGGAGAAGCCCGAGGAGACCATTCCCGGAACAAAGAAGAGCAAGGAGCATATCATATGCTTCTCTTGCAATCAAAAGGGGCATTATCGGAGTCAATGCCCTAAGGGGAAGAAGATGGCCAAGGCTCAAGGAGGAAGCTCAAGTCAAGGGGGAGCCTCTAAGGTAAAAAGGAAGGTAACATTTATTGAGCCTTCCCCTTTACATTATGGTAAAAAGCATGATAGTTCTAACTTTTATAATTTTAATGCAATTTACCATAAGAATAGGAAGCATGAGGGCTTTAAGGAAAAGCATGTGGCCCTACATGCCAAAACTACTACACCTAAGGCTAGGAATGTAGGTAAAAGTCTAGGCAAGAACTCTAAGGATTGTAGCTACAAGCCTAGAAACAAAAATGCTCATGAACTTAATGGAAAAACAAAAACTAAGGACTTAGTGATGGAAAATCAAGTCTTGAGGTCAAGACTTGATAAAATGGAAAAGACCCTAAAAAGGATGGAAAATATCCTATTAGGGCAAAAAGAGCATAACCTAGGTTTAGGGGTACAAAAGCCATCCAATGGCCATAGAGGTTTGGGATACAAACCAAAGGCTAAGAAGGATGTGCCCACTTACCATAGAGTTCCATATAGTTATGGAACAAACCCTAGGTCTAGTGGTCAAGCCAAAAATACTAGGGAAGTCATCCCTAAGAGTATTTTTGCAATAAATGTGACTAAGGCTTCTAAGAAGTCTAAGAAAGTCACAAACAAGGTCACAAGGGAGGCTATCCCTAGAGTTGACCTAGAAAGTGTGACCAAGGCCTCCAAGAAGCCAAACAAGGTCACTAGGAAGGTATCTAGGGAAGTTATCCCTAGTAAATACCTAGAGCATCCAAGGAGCACCAATAGGTGTTGGGTTCCTAGGAGCATCTTCTCTACCCCATAGATGGGTTAGAGAGTGTCAACTCCGCTTAGAAGGGTAGTTAACCCAACTTTGAGGAAATTGACACTCAAGGAGCATTTTCAAGGTTTTGTTAACCTTTGAAAATGAAATGGAACTATTATTTACTCCTTGAAAGAGTAAAATGTGCCTAGTGGTGAAAATTTGATTTTAATCTTAAAAGGCACATATTGGGAAATTCATAAGAGCTACCAAGTTGGGATTTTGGTATGTTCTTAGGAAATTTAAGGCAATCCGGGCCTTAACTTTAAAGTGCTACTCTTGTGGAAAAATGAAATATGCCAACATTTGAGGAATATGCTTAATTTCAATTGGCATAAATTAATCAAGGGAATTAGAAATGCCAATTTAGGTTTTGGAGTTTTCGTGACGCACTTAAGGGCAATCTAGGTTTAAGTTGTAAGTTTAGCTAAGGTTTTAAGGATACTTAGATAGTTAATCTAGGTATATTTTATTTATGCTAAATCTTGCCATGATTGTTTGCCCATCATATGCCATGACATCATGTCTACTTTTGCATTAATGACTTATTATGAAAAATACAAAAATATCATGTCATGACATTCATACATCATGTAGTTATAGGATATTTTCTTTTGAAAATTATTTCCTGTTGATGTATGCCATAACATTATCATGCATTAAGTTTAATTCCTTGTAATCAAGGACAAAAGGCATTTAACAACACTTATTAACAAGTGACATCCTAGGTGGGTGTCTAATATCTCCAAAATGCCTAGATAGTATGCATGATCCCTAGATTAGGGCAAAACCAATCTCTACATCTCACAAAGACCTATAAGATGACTTGTATGTGTTTTAGTGCACATTAGATACAAGTGAGATGTTAGGATGATGAACAAAACTCAAGATGTTGATTTAGTGCATTCTTTTGAGTTTTAAGTTTCATCAAAACACATAGTTATGTGTTTTCCCATCATTGGGAAAGCTAATGTACAAGTCATGTGCATTATGCCCAAGGAACATGATGGGATATTAGTTTTAAAAATGTTTTAAATGTTTTTGGAAAACCTTGGTGAAGGCTGTCTTTTGATAGTAATCACCATTGAATAGTTAGACACAAACTTGAAGAAAACACTAAAGTTTTTGCAAGTTTTCAAGTTTGTGTCAATCTTTGAAAATATGATGTATTTTCATAGAAAGCTATTTTTCCATGATTAAGTATGCCCTAAATAATGTCTACACGAAATTTCATGATTTTTGGATTTTTGTAGAATTTTTTAGGGGTTTCTGAAGTTGACTGAAATGGAATTTCAGCAACTATCAGAGCTCCGATCGATCCATGGATCGATTGGAGTGCCCGAATCGATCCGTGGATCGATTCAGAAGGCAATTCGTCCGCGAGCAGAAGCTCGCTGGATCGATCAGCCGATCGATCCAGGTAATATGAATCGATCAGTGGATCGATTCAGAAAGGTTCAATCGATTGGAACCCAACTCCAATCGATCCAAGTTGCTGATTTTGGCTGGGAAGGCCTGATTTCAGCATATTTGAACCTCGTTGAGTCTAGGTAACCATTCCAAATCCCTAAAATACATTTGTATACATACAAAGGGTATTTTCATGTGAAAACAAGGATGGATTGGTTAAGGAAGGCTTCATTGAAGTTTAGGTTGAGGTTTGTTTCAAATTTTGAGTATTTGAACCTCAAAACTTCTAAATTTGGGTTTCCTAACGGTTTAGGGATTCCAAGTCATTGTTGGTGCAATGACAGAAGTTACCACCATGTCTTTAGGGGGAGGGACTCTTTAAAGACATGAAAAATTATTTTTTCATGAACCTTGGAAGGTGGTTAACCTTCTTTAAAGAAAATGCTCATGTATGAGCTTTTGAACTTGAAATGGGGAGTGGATATCCTCATTATTTCAAGTGGGAACTCACGTGGTTAGAAAATGCTCAAGGTTGAGTATTTGTCTACAATGAGGGAGAAGGTACGGATAAATGAAGGGTATGGGACCTTCTTTATCGTGTTGATCACAATAAGTGATGTTGTGAACAACGATGAGCAACTCTTCAGGGGGAGAGTTTTTCAACAATGGATTTGTTGAAGTGTGCCCAAAATTGGAGCATGGGTTGATGTGTTTTATTAGTAAGGGGTTGATGTGTGCCAATAGGGGGAGAATGAAAGGGCTTGTGAAAGGGAGTAAGTTAGGCTTTCATTACCTAGAGGGAGTTTGCCCTCTTAGGGGGAGAATGAAGAGCTTAACTTATGCTTTCATTACCTAGTGGCATGAAGAATGAGGCTATGGGATTAGCCTAACTTACATGTGGTATTGTAAGTGTGATTGTAATATTGTCAAACATCAAAAAGGGGGAGATTGTTGGTGCAACATCCCTCAGGTCAAGGTTGACCTGGTTAACCAAGCTGAGTCTTGGTTTGGGTTTAGATGTTTGACAATAAGATATTGATCGAAGAAGAGTCAAGTAGGTCAAGGTTGACCGGATACTTGACTGGGAAGTCCTAACTGGCATGTTAGGCGAAGGAAGTCCTAGTGAGTGAAGCTAGGCAGAGAAATCCCGGTGAGTGAAGCCGGTGAAAGTCCTAGTGAGTGAAGTTAGGCGAAAGGAAATCCTGGTGAGTGAAGCCGGTGAAAGTCCTAGTGAGTGAAGCTAGGCAGATAGAAAACCCTAGTGAGTGAAGCTAGGTGAAAGTCCTGGTGAGTGAAGCCAGACAAAGGAAATCTAGATGGATCAAGGATGATCGGACATCTGGTGTTTGGAAGTCCAAGTAGGTCAAAGGATTGGCTGGATACTTGGCAAGGAAGGAAATCCAGATGGATCAAGGATGATCGGACATCCGGTGTTGGGAAGTCCAAGTAGGTCAAGGGAGTGACCGATACTTGGCACGACGAGTAAAGTCCAAGTGGGTCAAAGGGATTGACCGGACACTTGGTGGGAGTCTGGCAGGTCAAGGGTGACCGGATGCTGGGCATGATGTACCAACAGTCAAGGTTGACCGGATGTTGGTTAGGAGGTTTGGGACTTGGTTTTGGGTAAAACCAAGCTTGGATCGATCCGTGGATCGATCCAGCTCTGAATCGATCGATGGATCGATCAGTTCTTCCAATCGAGCGTCGGATCGATCCGTGGATCGATCCAGGTCGCTACCGTATCGATCGACGGATCGATTAGAATGGCCGGATCGATCCGTGGATCGATCCGGTGAGCACAGAGGCGCTCCGGATCGATCCGTGGATCGATCAGCAGCCTCGATTCGGAACATTTGAATCGATCGGGTTCCACCGTTAGCGTCGATTTAAGGCGCAGGCGTTCATTTCTCTTCTCTTCACTCCGGATCTTTCGCCAACTTCTCCACAGCGCTCTCAAAGATCAGATCGCCAGTTCTTGAAGGATCTTGGAAGCTTTCCAAGTCAAGAGGCGGATCAAAGACAAGAAGAGAAGCTAGGGTTAGGGTTTTCTGTACTCATTGTAAGCTTTGCGCTTGTATTTAGTTTCCCTTTCCTTTCTTCTTGTACTGAGAGTCTTGTAGGGCTTCTCCGCCCTCGGTAGTTACCGAAAAGAAGTGTTTTCATAGTGGAGGGTGCGTGCGTGGTGTGGATCCTTGGACTAGTCACCTCTTGTGAGGTGGATACCAAGTAAACCAACCTTGTTAGCGTTGTGTGTTTGTTTCTGTTATTTTCCGCTGCATATCCTTGAAGAAACAAGCCACGCCGAGCAACGAGCACGCGACGAGCTATTCACCCCCCCTCTAGCTACTTTTGGTCCTAACAATGCCTCCCACCAGCAACTAACAAGGGGAGTCGTGTGAAAGCACATGACTTCCCCTCAGCCCTAGAGGTGGAGGCTTCATCATCTTCATTCTCTTGCAGATGAAACAAAGAGTATGCTCCCTCTTTACTCTTTTGGTTGCACTCCTTTGAGGATGAAGCTTCTTGGACTTCTTGTTCGGAAGTTAAGCATCTCTCAACTTTGGAGTCATCTTTCTCTTGATCTTGATCCAATGAGTCGTCCTCTTTGGATCCTTCTTGATTTGGTACAGTGGAGGGGATCTCATGGATCTTTGTCAATTTGCTCCAAAGCTCCTTAGCATCTTTAAATTCTCCCACTTGCTTCAAGATGATGTTAGGCAATAGATTGACCAATAGCTTGGTCACTTTATCATTGGCCTCACATCTTTGGATTTGCTCTTGCCTCCATTTGCTTTTCTTGAGAGGTTTGCCTTTTGAATTTGTTGGAGTTTCAAAGTCTTCCATTAGAGCAAATCATTGCTCTATCTCTATCACCAAGAAATTTTCGATTCTTGATTTCCAAGAATCGTAGCTCGTCATTGTGAATGGTGGAGGCACCCTCGTGTCGAATCGAAGTCCATCTTAGAATTCCATCTTGAAGTTGAGTCTTTTGATGAAGTCTTCGACTTTTGAATTTGCTTCAACTTCTTCACCCTCTAGCTTCTTGCCCCTTCCGACGATGATTCTGGTAAAGAGCGACCTCGCTCTGATACCACTTGTTAGGGTCATTTGGTGCTAGAGGGGGGGGGGGGTGAATAGCTCGTCGCGCTTCGTTGGCTTGCTTCGTGATGATGATATGCAGTGGAATGAAACACGAAACACATTTACAACGCTAACATGAATGATTTACTTGGTATCCACCTCAAGAAGAGGTGACTAATCCAAGGATCCACACATGACGCTCTCATCCACTATGCAAACACTCCTTCTCTGTAACTACTGGAGATGGAGAAACCTCGCACAACACTCACACAACAAATATAAAACACGCAAGAAGAAAAATACAAGAATACTAATTTCCAGTTTCATATTAAAGAAGAAGAAAAAAAAACCCTCCGTATACGAAAAAGCACGTGCAAAGAAAATGATAAATTAAGCTCACAAGAGCGATGTGTGCACGATGTGTTCACTGCTTGGTTCCTATCCAAACAAAGAACATCTCCTAGGCCCTAGGAATAAGTTCCCATCCTTTTCTTATATGTGTCTATTACTAAGGTAGCGTTTAGTTGTGTGATAGGATTACCGAGGGATTATAAATTTACATGATAGTAATCTTTTAATAAGGATATTTAGTAAACTATGATAAAATTATTTTTGTTTGGTATGATTTTTATGGTAAGGATAAAAGTATGGATTATTAATTATATGACTAAAATATCCCCACTATTAGTAATTTTTAGGGCAAGGAAAGCATCACAGCAAGGGTAAAAACGTCCTTTTAACTAGTTATCAGGTTTACTGTTCAATTTGGGATTATTAATACCTTCTTCGACGTGGGATTGATTTTCCCGCTGCTACAGTATTTTAATCAGGCTCTCCATTATTATTGGCTTTTTTAAAAACCAGTCAAACATGAATTTAACTTGTAATCCTATCCTAATCAAGCATACCAAACAGGGCCTAATAGTATAACAAAACACGGTCCTATGATAAGTTGATTAGATTTAGGGTTCGAAGTTTGATAAATTCAGGTCAGTATAATATTATACTGAGCACGGAGAATTATTTCTTAGATCATATTTAAATTATTTTTGTATCTTGCTTGCCACTAAAATTATTTGATAGGATTAGACTAATTTGCTGAGATTACGATGTACTATTTAACTATATGACTTTATATGCAGTTTTTACTTGAGAATAAACAAAAATATAAATCTAGGGGTGTAATATGCATAAATTATATATATTTTTATGTATTTTTTTTTGACATACATCTACTTATATTTACTTATATTTCATGAGTATAATTTATATTTATTGCACTTTATTTTATTATTATATCTTACTTCCATTCCTTTTATTCGGAGATCTATTTTTTATTAACAATACATAATTTGGAGTGAAAATAGAGAAAAAAACGTACATGAGAGCAACTCTGAAAGAAATCAGCAATCTGGTTGTGCCCTAGAGACATGGTCGTGTGCCAGTCCAAGGGTAGGCAGTGCCCTGCTCTCTCACTAACCAAAAAGTAGAGGTCGATTGTGCCTAAAAGCACGGTCATGCCTCCCACCAGCAACTAACAAGGGGAGTTGTGTGAAAGCACATGACTCCCCCTCAGTTCTAGAGGCAGCCCCGACCCAGAGGCCGGGCCATCCTGGGTGATTGCCTAGGGCCCCAAGTGTGGGCGGGGCCCACAACATTTAAATATTTGTATAATATATATATATATATATATATATATATATATATATATTAATTGTTTTAAGAATTAGGTATTTAGGTTTTGACGTTTTGTAAAGCTTGCATTGTTGCTCTTTTCTTCCGCCGCCGCACAAGCAGACAAGCTCAAAGTTTCAAACATTCTCTTCGGCCACTGCACAAGCAGACAAGCTCAAGCTTTTGTAATTTTCGCCAACGCTCTCCTTTTCCATATTCTCTCTTTTCTCTTGGAATTCTTTTACAATTACATCATTTTTCTCTTAGTCTTCTGTTTTCATTTTTGTTTGCAGTTTGTTCTCCTTACTACCAGCGACTCTGCGACGGCGTCACAATGAGGCTACGCCTTTGCCTCTTCTCTACACCCCTGCACCAGCAGTCCATCACCTCTTGCACGTTGCACTTGAAGGTTTTGAACCTCTACGGCTTGCGTTGCGGAGGTTCGCGAGTTGCGGCGGTTGCGGGTTGTCATCTACCGATCTTTTTCATCCAGGTGCATTTATTCTAGTTAATTTAAATTATAGTTTTATTCAGTTTATTTAAATTATAGTTTTGCAATTATTATAATTTTGTGCATTATAATATGCTACCTAGAAAATATATTTCTGGATGTGGAAAAAGAAAAGAAAAAGAAAAAGAATAGAACAATTAAATGAATCATAACGAGGTGCTCTTAATAAATTTTTTATTAAAAGATCAAGTTCTAATGAAAATATAGAAAATTTAAATAGGGATAATATAGATGAGTTTAAGGAAATACTTGATGTTAACGAGGAGTCTAATGAAATTCATGATGTTAATGATGAGTTTAATGAAATTTATGACGTTAATGATGAGTCTAATGAAATTCATGATGTTAATGAGGATAGAGATAATTTAAGAGAGCATGAAAATGTTACTAATGTAGTAGATAATGAGAATACTAATATTGATAAACAATTTATTTCTCCACTTGATATATATGGTCCAAGGAATTAGGATAATCTTGATAATAATGCTCATAATATTTTAGTTGAAAAGGGGCCTATTAGAGAAATGAATCTCATATTTCCTTTTGATCACTACTCTAGACATTTTCCAAGTACGCATTATTTAAAAAAATTAAGTAATGGAGAGGTAAGAGACCGAAAGTGGTTGGTATACAGTAAACATGTAGATAAAGTTTATTGCTTTTGTTGTAAGTTATTTAAATCTGAAAACAATAGAAGTTCTTTAGCAAATGATGGGTTTAGAGATTGGAAGCATATCAGTGAACGACTTAAAGAACATGAAAATTCTATTGAACATATAACTAATATGAACTATTGGAAAGAATTAAAAATGAGATTAGATAAAAATGAAACAATTGATAAAGATCTACAACGAGAAATCTCTAAAGAAAAATAGTGTTGGAGACAAGTTGTTACAAGAATATTAGTAATTTTAAAATGTCTTTCTAAACATTGTTTGGCATTTCGAGGATCTAATGAGAAACTATATCAAGAAAGTAATGAAAATTTTTTAGGATTGATTGAAATGATTGCTGAATTTGACGTTGAGATGCAAGATCATATTAGACGCATTCAAAATCATGAAATTCATCATCATTATCTTGGTCATAAAATTCAGAATGAGTTGATTTCTCTTTTAGCTGATAATGTTAGAAGTATTATCATTAAGAAAATTAAGGAGCCAATATTTTTCAGTAATTCTTGATTGTACTCCAGATATAAGTCATCAAGAACAAATGACTTTCATAGTATGATGTGTTAATCTGTCATCTAGCAATGTGATGATAAAAGAGTATTTTTTACAGTTTCTAAAAGTTAATGATACATCTGGTTTTGGACTTTTTAATCAATTAAAAAATATGTTAAAATCACTTGATCTTAGTATTGAAAATATTAGAGGTCAAGGTTACGATAATGGTTCTAATATGAAAGGAAAACACCAAGGAGTTCAAAAGAGGTTGCTTGAAATAAATCCAAGACCGTTATACATGTCATGTGCTTGTCATAGTCTTAATTTGACTCTTAGTAATATGACACATTCTTGTGTTAAAACTGTTTATTTTTTTGGAGTAGTCCAACGCATATACATATTGTTTTCAAGTTCTCCTAAAAGATGGAAAGTTTTACTTGATAATGTGAAAGGATTAACTGTCAAATCTTTTTCAAACACACATTGGGAAAGTCGTATTAGAAGTGTTCAAGCTACTATATTTCAGGTTCTTGAAGTGCGAAGTGCTTTATTAGAGTTATATAACATTTGTGATGATGCAAAGTCTAAGAGTGAAGCTGAAAGTATAATTAACTCAATTGAAAGTTTTGAATTTTTAGTTGGTATGGTTATTTGGTATGACATTTTATTTGCTATAAACATGATAAGTAAAAAGTTACACTCAAAATCTATGTGCATTGATTCTGCTATGAAACAATTAGATGGTGTAATATCATATTTTGAAAAATATAAGAACGATGGTTTTGCAACAAGTTTGACTATTGCTAAAAGTCTTGCATTTGATATGAATATAGAGCCAATATTTTCAATGAAACGTCGTATTTTTAGAAAAAATTAATTTAATGAGAAAGAAGATGATGAAATTCCACTATCACCGGAAGAATCTTTTAGAATTGATTATTTTGTGATTGTTGTAGACATGACAATTTCTTCTTTGAAAAGTAGATTTGATGAAATGAAAACATTTGAAAATATATTTGGTTTTTTGTTTGATTCGAAAACATTAAAATCATTAGATAATGATGAGTTGAGAAAATGTTGTATTAATTTAACATCCACTTTTACGCATGAAAAATCATTAGATGTTGAGTTAGATGATTTGTTTACGGAATTAAAAATATTACAAGTGACTTTATCAAATGAGATAATGTTAGCAATTGATATTCTTAATTTTGTGAAAAATATAGATTGTTATCCAAATGTTACAATTGCTTATAGAATATTGTTAACTATGTCTGTTACCGTAGGATCAGCTGAAAGGAGTTTCTCAAAATTAAAATTGTTAAAAATATACATGAGATCAACAATGTCACAAGAAAGATTGAATGGATTAACAATTTTATCTATTGAAACAGAGATTTTAGAAAATCTTAAAATTAATAATACTATAGATGATTTTGCATCTAGAAAAGCTAGAAGAAGTCATTATAAATAAATTTTACTTTATGAAAAAAAAAATTAAGGACTTATTTTGATCGTTTCGCCCCGGGCCTCCTGATTGTTAGGACCGACGCTGCCTCGAGGTGGAGGCTTCATCATCTTCATCCTCTTGAACATGAAACAAATAGTATGCTCCCTCTTTGCTCTTTTAGTTGCACTCTTTTGAGGATGAAGCTTCTTGAACTTCTTCTTCGAAAGTTGAGCATCTCTCAACTTCGGAGTCTTCTTCCTCTTGATCTTGATCCAATGAGTCGTCCTCTTTGGATCTTTCTTGATTAGGTGTAGTGGAGGGGATCTCATAGATCTTTGCCAATTTGCTCCAAAGCTCCTTGGCATCTTTAAATTCTCCCACTTGCTTCAAGATATTGCTAGGCAATAGATTAACCAATAGCTTGGTCACTTTATCATTGACCTCACATCTTTGGATTTGCTCTTGGCTCCATTTGCTTTTCTTGAGAGGCTTGCCTTTTGAATTTGTTGAAGCTTCAAAGCTTTCCATTAGAGCAAACCATTGCTTTATCTCCATCATCAAGAAATTTTTGATTCTTGATTTCCAAGAATCGTAACTTGTCATTATAAATGGTGGAGGCACCCTCGTGTCGAATCCAAGTCTATTTTGAATTCCATCTTGAAGTTGAGCCTTTTGATGAAGTCTTCGACTTTTGAATTTGTTTTATCTTCTTCACCCTCTAGCTTCTTGCCCCTTCCGACGATGATTATGGTGAAAAGCGACCTCACTCTGATACCACTTGTTAGGGTCGTTTAGTGCTAGAGGGGGGGTGAATAGCTCGTCACGCTTCGTTGGCCTACTTTGTGATGATGATATGCAGTGAAATGAAACACGAAACACACTTACAACGCTAACATGAAGGACTAATCCAAAGAAGAGGTGACTAATCCAAAGATCCACACACGACGCTCTCATCCACTAACACTCCTTCTCGGTAACTACCGGAGGTGGAAAAACTTCGTACAACACTCACACAACAAATACAACACACGCAAGAAGAAAAATACAAGAATATAAAGAAAAACCCTCTCTTCTTGCTTACTTGTTGCTTGTTGTTGCCTCTTGAACCTTGAAAGTGCACCAGCACTTGTCCCCAAGAGCCTCTAAGAATTGGCTGTGAGTTGGGGAGAAATTGCATGAAGAAAATCGGGAGCACAAGAGAAGAAGCTACCGAAGAAATCGCTCGCCAAAAGCTTTAACCTGCGCCAACGGTCATATCACAATCGATCGACTGATCGATTCAAAGTGCCTCTATGCTCTGCTGGAGAAACCTGAATCGATCAATCGATTGATTCAGCATTTATCATGACTCGTGCGATTTCCAGCTCCCCAATCGATCGGTTGATCGATTGGAGGTGCCCAATCGATCGGCTGATCGATTGGGAAGCATTCTGTGCCTGTGACAAAGGCTCCCAATTGATCGACCGATCGATTGGGCCGTTGCTTGTCGCAGCACAGTGCCAATCGATCGGCTAATCGATTGGACTCCCCTTGACTTGCTTAAACCAAGTCTAGGGTCCCCAAATCCAACATCCGGTCAACTGTGACCTGTTGGAACCTCATGCCTAACATCTGGTCAACCTTTATTTCTTGTAGGATGATTTATTTCTTATCTCTCATTTATTATTCCTTTGTAATGGAGTAGATCCTCTGATTCTTAGGATGTAGGAAGTAATTATAATATAAGATCGATCTGAACTCTATAGATTTGCCAATTTTCCTTCTAATAACATGTTTATGCCTTGTATCCATTTGATTAAACGTGTGTGTGATGTGTTTGTGCTTAATTTCCATGTTTAATTGATTAGATGTATAGATCACTCACCTCGTAGAAGAGATGCTCTAAATCGTATGCCCGGAGACCTTGTGACAAGGGTAATCAGACTTTTAGGGTCATCACCTTGAAAGGGAGGGTAGTCTCTTACACGAAAGGACCTAATTAGGCTTAATGGGTTGTTCCTTATTTTATGTTAATAGGTTTATTGTATAATCTATAATTGTATGATCGAATATCCTAGGTTATCTCTATTACCTAGAGGCATCGGATAATAAAGGGAGCAACATTCTGATATGACTGTCGCGGAAGAGTGTCGGGATTTAGTTAGACTTACTACATTGCATAAGAATAGAGGATTTGAGATGAGCAATCCATAACACATTGATCAATATTACAATAAAATTGAACTCTTAGAATCATTCATCCACCGTCCAACTCCTCTCTCTTTCCCCTTATTTCTCTCCCTTTCTCTTGCATATGGTCACCAACATTTGATTGTCTAGATAATTCACTATACGAAGTTAACTAGTGCTTAATCAATAGTCGACCTATAGAATTGATATTTTATTACTAATGACATAGTCGTGCACTTGTAATTTCGTAACAATTTCACTACTGTCAATTATGATCTTCTAGCCATTAAATTTGTTGGAAAAATTATAAATGGAAAAAAGATAGATTATGAGTCAGAGTTTAATCTCATATTGAAAGTTTTTATTACTTATGTTTTGTTTATATTGAATAACTAATGAATATTGTAAACATGTATGACGAAATGCTCTCTCTCTCACACGAATTGGAGGTGTAAATCCAGGACTCGAATTTTACTAAACTAAGGTGACATGTACAAACATGACCTCTGCGTATTCAATGCCGGACTAAAATCAAAATTAGGAAAATCAAAATTTAGAAATTAAAGTAGAATCAACTGGTACATAAAACATCATAAGGGCAAATTAGAAAAATACCTAGAAATTATGTACCTATAAAATTTTTAGTAAATCTAGTAGGTAGGAACTTATATTGGGTCCTAAATTTTTTTTTAGATTAAATTCTTAAATTTTTGAATTTCTAGGATAGAAATTCTTTTAAGTAGAAAAATATTTTTCAAGTAAATTTTTTTTGTTTGAATTTATTATTAAAATTTTTTATACTTATAGAACAGAGTATTAAGGATTTTTTTTTAATTTTTTTTTTGTTGAGTTATTTTCTATAAAATTATTATTGAAAATTATATTTTGTAATTTAAAATTCTTACGCATACTTATTTTTGAAAACCTTTATTTTTCTATTAAAAACATGACTTTATCTATCTTAATAATTTTTTTTTTTAATATTATCTGAATTATTACGAATTATTTTGTAAAAAATAAATTTTTAATATTAAAAATAAAATAGAATTTAAAAACTTTTATTTTTCAACCATTACACAATATGTTTTACCTATCCAAGAAAATTAGTAGAATTTTTAGAGTTAAATTTTTGTAAAATATTTATTTTTAAAAATGAGTTGTTTTACTAAAATAAATTATTTCTGTTAGACTAAATAATATTTTTCAGTGAAAAATTTTCTACTGGTAAACTTATTCTGCTTAAATTCGACAAAATTTTTCAGAATTTTCAAAATCAAAAAGTAATTTTTAAAATATTTTTTGTCAAAATAGAAGATTAATCCATAAAATTTGAATATTTTTTAAAATAATTTTTGAAAAATGTTACTTTGCAATATATTCTCTTAATAAACCCCAATAAAATTTCTCATTTTTTTTTTTCATATCTTTCCCATTTTTTTATGTGACGGGGAGAAATAGGTAAAAATACTTAGGGTAAGTTTTATTTTTATCTTTGAACTTATTTTTATAATTTTATTAACTTAGTTAATTTATTGCATTGCAATTAATTGTTATAATTACAATTTACTATGTTATTTCATTTTGACTTAACCCTAACTTAACTTGGGTTAATGTACATTAAAAAAAGGAGAGATTGTAAATACCTCTGGTTAATTTTGATATGATTAACCAGATTAAGTTAAGTCATATATAGTTGATCTTTGTGTGTAAATATGTAAGAACTTAGGAATACAAGAAGTTGAGTGAAAGACGTACAACTAATAAGAAGGATGATATAAAAAGAAAACCGACAAACTGGACGCATCTGAAAAATGAGCTACTATAGAATAATACACTGATAAACAAAATGGTAATACATCAATAAAATGCAATACAATAATTGTGATTGAAACTCTTGATGTGGGCGTACGGAGTCATGCATTGCAAAAAAAAAAAAAAAAAAAAAAAAAAGCAAAAAGCATAAAAATTTGTTATATATATATGTAATGATACGTTATCCATCTTGCAATCTAGTGTTTTTTTTTCACTTCCGAGATCCTAAACTCTATACCTAATGCTCATTTTAGCTAAAGTGGTGTACAATAGAAGGATGAAATAAATTTAGGGACATGGAAAGAGAATAAAAAAAGGAAAAAAATCTCTCCCTTGTATGTTTGTTTAGAAAGATGGAGGTATATGTTATAAATTTTGTAATAAAAAAATGGTGCATGTGTCTCTTTTTTTTTGTTTGATATATGACATAATTTTATCAATTAAAAAAGATACATATGTAATGTGTTATATTTTTTATATATATGGTGTAATTTTTTAAATAAAAAGGGGTACATGCGTTATTGTTTTCCATCTCCGTTGATAGCTTGCATTTCTCTTCCCTCTTAAAATTTTAATGAAGTAAATGATAAAAAAAATTTCACCGCGGGACTTTTCGTTAGTTTTAATTTCCACTCTCATAAGTAAAGAGAGCTTTAAATCTTATGTTTTCAAATATATATTGATACGGTGCATAAAGGTGGGGCTCAATAAGGTCAGACAATCAGAAGTCAAGAGGACGTGACAGTAAAAAAACCAAGGGGATGTGACAGTCAAGGGCAGTCGAAAGTCAAGAAGATGTGGTAGTCAATAGTTAGAAGAAAGGATTTAGACCACCTCATGTTATCAGTTGCATAATTCCTGGTCGGGTACAGATAGAGCAGGATCCCAGATCTAAGACATAAGACGCAACCTGGAGTAGTGTCTGACCTGCCTCGATTGGTCGGGTTTCCTCATCTCGGGTCGCGTAGCCTCGTGGCAGTCTAGGACAGTCAGAAGTCAAGGGGACGTGGCAGTCTAGACATAAGACGCAGTCTGGAGTAGTGCCTGAACTGCCCCGACTGGTCGGGCTTCCTCAGCTCAGGCCGCGTAGCCAGGCTTGGTACTTTCAACAAGACAACTCCTGACCAACCCTTCAATTGTCACCATAGTCTCAGATAGAGCTCGACCAGCCCACTACAACTCATTCTTATCATCAAGGCCCACTCTTGGAAATACAGATGAGCGGCCACCCCAAGTTGTATATAGCTGAACCCGGGTAGGGCTAAAAGCGCTAAGTGACAACAATGTCAGGGAATCGTAACCTCCCGTTAGAGAGTAACTACCATACGTCAGGAAATATTCCAGCGGTTTGCTATCACCTGCGAATGGAGCCTTCCTTCCACCAATAGGCCAATGTGCATCCTCTCTCACCTGACAGGCTTTAACACCCGACATTCTTTGACAACATGCAGACTTCGCAGGTACGTAGCGTCATATAAAAAGGGAGGTCCTCTTCCTTAGCAAGGTATGTGCACATTCGCACTCATCTTCTACTGTTCTTTTCTCATTCGCACACTATTCTTCCGGGAGAAAAGTACCTGATTTGAGCGTCGGAGGGCCTGCACGAGGGACTTTTTTCTTAGTTTCTTGTCTCTAATGCTCCGTGTCCTTGTCTGAGTGTGCGCAGAGCCTAAGTATCGTCGGTTCCATCACCACTGTCCTTGAGTTCCCCGTGGGGCCCATTTTTTCGGTGCACATATGCTAGGTGTGCTAAAGTCGCCTCTCCATCAACACCAGCAACATCTCGGTCGACCTTCGTCTGACTCAGATTTCGGACAGAATTAATTTGGCATCGTCTGTGGGAATCTCCTTCACTTGTTCTGGAATGTGATGATGGAGGATACCGAAAAGATCAACGTCACCATGACAGCCAGAGAGTACGAACTGTTTAAAGAGGCTAAGAGGCGAGTAGATTCCAAAAAACACACCACTGCTTCAAATCTACACAAGATGCTCGTAGTTTCAAAGGACCATATCCATGTTTCTGATAGGGGCTCCAAGAGGAAACAACACGAGGATTTCCCCTAAGCCTTCTATCGTGAGCCCTGTTCAGACTATTATAACAAGGGCCCGAACTATTATAATAAGAAAGAGTGACATCAGGCCTCAATGGCTGAGAGTTCCCCGTCCAGAGATTCAAAGAAGGGGAAAGCTATAGTCCTCTTAGAGGAGTCGATGGAGATGCTCGAGGAGCAAGTGACCTTCTGTCTAAGGATACTCGAGGAAAAGCTACCGAAGGGGTACAAGCCCCCAGCTATTGGATAATACGATGGTAGTAAAGACTCAGAGGACCATCTCCAAAATTTTCAGAACGCTGCACTGCTGCACCAATACAGCGACACCATCAAGTGCCATGTGTTCTTAAATACTCTGTCGGGCTCGGCGTAAAAGTGGTTCGATGGATTGCCAAGCGAATCCATCACTTACTTTCAGGATTTCAAGAACGCATTCCTACGCCATTTCGCCAGCAGCAGAAAATATCATAAGGCAGACCACTGTCTCTTCGCCCTCAAGCAAGGGTCTGCAGAACCCTTGAGAAGCTACATAAAACGCTTCAACCAGGTAGCCCAGGATGCCCCGTCCGCTACCTCCGAGATCTTGATGAGCGTCTTCTCTCACAGTCTGGCAGAAGGAGAGTTCTTTCGAGCCCTCATTCGAGAGACGGTAAAAAACTTTGATGAGATGCTGGGAAGGCAACAAGCTATACATTAATGTAGAAGAAGTCCAGGCGGCCAGGCGGAAAGCAAACAAGGAGTCTGCCTCTACCAACACTCCTGCCAACAAGTGGGAGAGAATGTCGCCCCAACCTCCAGCTTGACCCTTTCCCCGTTCCAAGGATGCCCGACCAGGATTTCTACCCGGTCAGGACTCTAGGGTAGCGCAGCGGACAGAAACTGTCCAAGTCCCTAGACTTGGCCAGTGGGTGCCTCGTTATTGCACCTACCATGGGTCCCACACCTATTCCAATACAGATTGCTTCCAGTTCGCCTGAGATTCTCGGTGGGCAGCTGAACTAGGCCTGCCTCCGCCTAAGATCACACCCTAGCTTCAGAAGCTGTTAGCCAACTCACCTGTTGCAACAGGACAATCAGGTAAATCCTTGCCCGAAAGTGCAAGTCAGGGAACCCAACAGCTAGGTCGGGACAAGGAACCAATGGAATCCCTAGACGAGGAGAATAGGGGAAATTTTAATATCTGAGGGATTGGTATGATCTCTGGAGGGCCCACTGATGGAGATTCCACTAAAGCCCGAAAGTCTCATGAGCGCCACTTGGAAATACATGCGGTAGGATGCAGCCGAGAACAATCTACAAGGCCCATAATCAGCTTCGGGCCAAAAGACCTGGAGGGAGTGGAGTTCCCTCATGACGACGCTCTCATAATTAAGGTCGTCATCGTCAACAGTCGCGTGGCCAGGGTTTACGTTGATATCGGAAGCTCTGTCAACGTGTTGTTCAAAAGTGCGTTTAAGGCCATGCAAATCAACGCCAGTGAACTCCGACCCATAGCCACCTCTTTGTATGGGTTCATAGGTAACGAAGTGCGACCAATGGGTCAGGTCAAGCCAGCCATGTCTTTGGGTAGTGAACCATTGGTGAGGACGCGAATGAGCACTTTCATCGTGGTAGATTCTCCGTCCTCCTACAACGTCATTTTAGAGAGACCCGCCCTGCATGAATTCCGAGCGGTAGTCTCCACCTTTCATCAAAAAATGAAATTCCCTTTGGGAGACCAGATCGAGGAAGTTAGAGGCGAATAGTTGGTCTCTCGCAGATGTTACGTGGACATGGTGAAGGTAGAGGCCCACAAAGCTCGGAAGATCCAGGACAGAGGAATCCATATTATTCTGGAGAAGCTCTTACCTGTAGCAGAAGAACCCGTTCCTTGGGAAGAGGTCTAACTTTATTTTGATCATCCTGATACAGGACTTAGTTGGGTCTTAATACCCCCGTCCTTGTGTAGCCCTAAGTATAGCTCTTCCCGACCCCAAAGAACTACCTCATTTCCTTATCAGTCCATGTGGCTCTTAGCCGAGTGAGTTCCGCCTCACTCACGCATATATGCAATGCTCCCGCGATGGGATCATAGAAAGAAGTTGTTGAGACCATAAACATACTTTTATAAATAAGCGGAATAGATGTACATTACAAAGAATCACTTGAATTCTGAAAAAATATCATTAGACATTTCTTTGATGATCCGATGATGTTCCAGAAAATCCTCAGGAGGGTCAGACGATAGGTACCCTCCTTCCTTAAGCTATTGGACTGCTCCTACCGTGCCATACGCGAGCGACCTTACAAAGTGATCTCCTACTTAGGAGCCATACTCTGAAGAACACATGTTTTCTTCTCTGCTTGTCCGAAGATGATCATTCTCCTCAGCCTTATAAGCTTCTAAGCTGATGACAGAGTCGGACAGGATAGCTCTGGCTTGAGACAGCTCCCACTATAAGGAACCAAGTTCTATGGTCTGAGATTCCAAATCCTTTCGGTAATCCATCAAAAGGAGGTCTTTGACATCTAGCTCTTTAGTTCGGTGGTCTATCTCTTGCTTGTGCGTGAGCTTGAGGTTATCCAGAACCTTTGTTTGCTGAGCCAGTTCCAACAATGCCTTCTCCTTGAGGGCTACCTCCTCATGGTATCTGGCGTCGACTGTCTGGTGGAGGGTCTCAAGTTTCTTCTTACCATCCCGTAGAAGACTGGACTCCAATAAAACTTCACTGAGAGTTTGCTCTTGGGCTGCATTTCACTTAGCCTAGGACTCCACTTCCGTCTTGAGTTAACACACTTCTGGAGTGGAGTCAGAAGGATGAGATTACAAGTCTTTAACACAACCTTTCAAGATTTTGTTCTACCGGTATATGTTCATGGATGCTTGGCTCAAGCGCAATGCCTCGGCAAAATGCTAGCCAGCCATTAAGAAGGTTAGTCGAAATCAGAAGGCGAAGTAAATGAAACTCGAGTGTGGGTTTAGTAAGTCGGACTTGAGCCTCCTTCGACTAGACTTGGAGGGGAGACTTGTGATACAATGCATAAAGGTGGGGCCCGATAAGGCCAGGTAGTCAGAAGTCAAGAGGACGTGGCGGTCAAAAGTCAAGGGGACGTGACAGTCAAGGACGGTCAAAAGTCAAGGAGACGTGGCAGTTAATAGCTAGGAGAAAGAAGGAGTTAGACCGCCTCATGTTATCAACCCTATAATTCCTGGTCGGGTACAGACAGTGCAGGATCCTAGATCTGAGACATAAGACGCAGCCTGGAATAGTGCCTGACCTACCCCGACTGGTCAGGTTTCCTCAGCTCGGGCCACATAGCCTCATGGCAATCTAGGGCGGTTAGAAGTCAAAGGGACGTAACAATCAACAATTAGGAGAAAGAAGAAGTTAGACCGCTTCATGTCACCAATCGCATAATTCTCGGTCGGGTATAGACATAGCAGGGCCCCAAATCTAAGACATAAAATGCAGCCTAGAGTAGTGGCTGACCTGTCTCAACTGGTCGGGCTTCCTCAGCTCGGGCCACGTAGCCAGGCCTGATACTTTCAGCAAGACAACTCCCAACCGGCCCTTCAACCGTCGTCATAGTCTCAGATAGAGCTTGACCAACCCACTATAGCTCATTCTTATCATCAAGGCCCGGTCCTGGAAATACAGCTAAGCGGTCACCCTAAGCTGTATATAGCTGAACCCAGGCAGGGCTAAAAGCGCTAAATGACAACAATGTCAGAGAATCATAACCTCCCGTTAGAGAGTAATTGATATACGTCAGGGAATATTCTAACGGTCTGTTATCACCTATGAATGGAACATTCCTTCCACCAATAGGAGGCCACCGTGCATCCTCTCTCATCCGACAGGCCCTGACACCCAACATTCTCTGACAACAAGTAGACTCCCGTAGGTACATAGCGTCATATAAAAAGGGAGGTCCTCTTCCTTAGCAAGATACGTGCACATTCACACTCGTCTTCTACAGTGCTTTCTCCTTCATACATTGTTCTTCCGGAGAAAAAGTACCTCATGACTTAAGCGTCGGAGGGCATGCACGGCTACGCCGGGGACTTTTTCCCTGTTTTCTGGTCTCTAACGCTCCGTGTGCTTGTCTGAGTGTGCGCAGAGCCTAAGTACCATCGGTTCCGTCACCACTGTCCTTGATATCCCTGTGGGGGTCCGTTTTTCTGGTGCATGTATGCTAGGTATGTCAAAGTCGCCTCTCCGTTAATACTAGCAACATCTCAGCCGAATTTCGTCTGACTTAGATTTCGGACAGGATTAATGGAGATGCCGACAATTAAAATCAATAATAGCAGATAAATTCGTTTGCTCTAATCTGGCTAATTTCCAATATTTATTTTCAAATCCAATTTCATATTAAAGAAGAAGGGAAAAAAAAGTTTCGTATATGAAAAAGCACGTGTAGGTGGTTCTTTAATATTAGATCTCCCCTATGGATGCCAAACTACTTCCATCTGTATATTTTTAAAATAACATGTTATTTGTAAGGATCTGTTATTATGATATGTTCATATATTTACACATATAATATAATATAATATAATATAATAAAATGGTTAAATTTCAAATTTTATGCCTAAAATATATAAACTTATCATTAACGTTAAGAATTTACAACGAAGAGATATGCAAATCCTTTGAGCATAAGAGTTTGATTTCCCTCTTAGCCCTCGAGCTTCGGCCTCTATGATAGCATCACACCAATGGCCCCCAGCTGTGAGCTCATATTGTCATATACAACCTTACACCAATTGTACCTATCTAAATTATCAAAATCATCTACACAATCAATTAGTGATTGTACTAGTAATCTAGATATATTGCTAGTAGTAGTAAATATCAGATTTAACAGATGAAGGTTGTTTGCTGAGGTTTATCATCTTGTTCTCTAGTTCCTTCTGTGAACACTCTACATTAATGAAGTGTTGAAGATATAGTGAGGCGACGACTACATGCTGCTGTAAATTTACTTCGTTGTCTACTTGCCTTGGTCTGAGAGTACTAAAATCAGTGAAACATTTTTCTTTGTGAAACTAATCTCCTTAGTATGAAAGATGAAACATTTGGCTTCAATGTCCCAATTATCAAACATATTTTATATAAGACTTCGAATATTTGCAATTTCATACATGACTATGGCCCAAGCAAGTGAGCTTCCATTTATCAACTCCATCTGTCAGTCGTTTATGTATAGTGATAATAAAAAAACCTTAAAGTGAGGGTAATTATTTTTCCTATGCACTTTGTTACGATATACACAGGATGTAGAAGTTCTCTTGCTCGCCATTTAATTTTATCGAACAAATATATCAGATCTTAGTGATAATCATTTGGGTTCAGTACAATGTTGTTAGTTTTCAACCATAATGTGATATATTTCATTATTATTTTTTAACCATAATATGATACATTACAATGTCTATAATTTCTCCTAGCTACTACAATGATTCGTAGTTGCTACAACATAGCTATTGATCACGTTATAGTAGTTACGATCAAGTAGCTGCTACAATAATGAGAAGTGAATAGGGACCGTAAGGTTTAACCATGTTTTATCAGTCATTAGGGTGTAACTATGTTGTAGCACATACTATCGAGTAGATATTACAACGTTACAACCTTTTTTTAAAACCTCTATTCCCTGAAAGTGAATCTTCAATCCAAAGACCTATAATCATTAAACGCCATTGTAGTAGCTAGGAGAAGAATCAAAACCCAAAAAAATCAAACCCCTAAAAAAGAGGAGAAGAATCAAAACATTAAAACCTAACGAACTACTTACGATGGAGGTGAAGCTTCAGAGGAGAAACAAGTTGTCACAATGAGGTTGATTGATGAAGATACCGTGGGGCACCGATATACTTTTAATGACAATCTTTCAAAATATTGGGTTAAAACTTTGGTCAGAACCATGAGGGCAAAAACGGTAATTGCACAATATGTAACATCTCTAGTTTTTTTTTATACATACAAACTCACACATGCAGTCGTCCCGAGTTTCATTTTAACTAAGGAACATAAATAGCTCTTATAACATTAACTACTAGCAACCTTGTATACTGGTCATACAGTTCCAGAATTTATTCTTCAAAAAGAAATAATTATTCATGCGGAAACTAAACTAGAAAGTCTTTAGATTGTTCTTCTATTGTCCCGATCTTGCTGACTCGTCAATGACTCCTACCCCATTCATCTCATTACCTGAAATAGTTAAAATCTATGAGTTGGAGACTCATCACATTCAATCCATATTATACATTAATTAGTTCCTATAACCATGTGTCCTAACAGAAAAATGTGCCTATCTTAATTATCATTCCTAACAAAGTATTTTACTCGTATAGACATACTAAAGCATGAATGTAAACATATTACGTGCAAGGACATACTCTTGATCATGAACATAAAAGCATAGACATGAGCATGAATATACTTATTCATAATCCTAAACATATATGAACATAAACATAAACATGATCATAAGAGCATAGGCATGAGCATGAACATATATAACATAAACATAACCATGAACATAAGCCTTCATGATTTGGCGCGCTCCCCGGGTATGAGTCCCCGGATCATACCATCGTCCCATTCATGAAGTTAATTGATTGCTTAGGTAAACTTCCCGGGCTTAGGTCCCCAGGTCATAATTGGGTAAGCTCTCCGGACTTAGGTCCCTGGATCATAACTTGGTAAGTTCCCTGGACTTAGGTCCCCGGATAATAACTTGGTAAGCTCCTCGGATCATAACTTGGTAAGCTCCCCGACATTGGATCACGCTAATTACACTTTAATATGTAGATATGCATAACCATGATCACCACTCAAGTATGGAACATAAATATAAACAAGTGCATAAACGTAAACAGGATCATTACATGAGCATGGACATAACCAAAACATGCATCTAACATAAACTTGACCACTTCATAAATATGGGCATAAATATAAACATGTACATAAACATAAACAGGTTCATTTCATGAGCATTTAAAGTTATCATGATGAGAATAAACATAAGCCTATGTAAACTGAATTCAACCTTATCTAACTAGAATCCGAAACTACATGTAGCATGCAAAGTTATCATGATGAGGAACAAGAAGCAACATAAGCCTACCTAAACTATAAATCTGAAATTTAGATATAGCATGTATAGTCATTATGATATGAGCAAGTAGAACATAAGCACAACTAAACCCAATCTGAAACTTATCTCATCTAGAATCCGAAATCTCCTAGAGCCCATAAGGTTATCATGATAAAGAGTAAGAATAAATACAAGCACACTAAACTGAAATTCTGAAATCCTACATATAGCCTACTAAATTACCATGATGTGAAGCAAGAGTAAACACAAACATTCTAAACTAAATTCCAAACCTTATAAAAGTTGATCCCCTAGTAAACATTTGACTATGACACTGCAACAAACATTATAACTAAATATTTAATGAAATTGTTGGAAGGTTAGGTAACTCTCAGTCCTTCACTGGTATGTAGTATTCCTTTTTGTTTGTTTTCTTGAATAATGATTTATGTCATAAAAGTGTTGCAAATGAATATACTGAAAGTTAGGATCCTATGCCCTGATCATGCAATCCAATCTGATGATAGGATGTCAATCTGACAACCTTAATTATGAGGCATTTGACAAAGTATAGTAGTACACAAGTAAAGAAAATGGTTTAAAAGAATAGTAATTGCTTCATAGATGATCATAATTAACCAGAAGGTAGTCATACAGATTATGTTCTTTCCTACCAAAATAAATATGATATGGCATGACAATATGATTAGTTAACGGATCCACAATTTGATTCTTATTCTCTTTAGTTATAACTTTCTTGTTGTTCCCATATTTTAATAGGTGATCTTATATGTACACAAAGCAATCAGCTAGACCTCTTCTGAGATAGATAGTTCCATCCCAATTAAAAAATGTTAGTTGGAAGATTAAGCTAGCTTGAATATGAAACATTGTTCGAATATTAAAACATTGTTTAAATATAAACATTCTCTCCCTTGTTGGAGTTGATGAGATCGGGGCATAGGCAAGCGGCCAGCAGCATATCCTTGTGCACAATTAGTAGATTTCTTTATGTAGCAAGTGGAGAAATCAACGCCAGAGATGTAAATTTGTTCTGATCATGCCATTAACTTGAACAAATGCTAGATATCTTTATTCAAATGTTTCATGGAACGTAAAATTAAATTTTCATGGAAAAGAGGAATGCAAGTTATTGTGTATGAGTAGGAGCAATTTTCATCAATAGTTTCAAACCATACCTCCATAGGTTAAATGAACTAATTAATAGATAATATGAGATATAGAACAAGCCTTCAACTCATTCTTACTACTCGCCTCTTCTTCTTCACCTCCCCTTATAATTTGGTCCGGCGGTGGTGGAATCTCCCTCGGTGGTGGTGAGGGCTAGGGGTTATATTGGTGGCGCTAAGTCCATCCCAAAGAAACAATTGAAAGGTTCTATACGAAATTTATCCTTTCCCTAATTCTTTTGTAATAGAGGCAATGAATTTCAAATTTTTATCTAACAAAATCTTTGGCTAATTCTTTATATAATTTTCTCCTTTTTAGGTTTAGAAATTTTTATATACAAATTTCTTTTTTAATTTCTTATGGAATGATTTGGATTTACAATGTTCCCATGTCTATATATATATATTACCTTAAATAAATTTATTACAAAAAGAAACATATATATATTCACATATATTATACATATACTCAAATAATTTTCTTTTACACATACTAACTCATTCTAGGATATATATATATATATATATATATATATATATAAACACTAAGTCATATAAATTTTTATATAAAATTTATACATATAGATCATCAATCCAAATTTCATAAACCTGAGTTGATTAATTTAAATCTAACTAAATCTATCTATTTAAATTATTCAGTTAAATCTGAATTATTCAAATAAATCCTCTTAATAAAAATAATTCAATTCCGGGCATTGCACAACATAATTTTGCTTTCTCTAGCCGTGCATGATAATATATATTAAGATTAGAGAGAATTATAAATTAAATTGAAAAGATTTATTATCGAATGGTTGTGGGAAATGATGTTTGACAAGTTTCCAGAAAATTATATAACAAAAGAATAGTAAGAAATCATTGTTTGGAATGTCGAAATAAGTGTTATAATGTTGTTGCAGTTAGTTGTCAAAGTAGCTACTACAACGTTATAACAACTTGCTGTTGAAGTAACTGCTACAACATTGTAGCAGCTACAATTGAAGTAGCTGATACAATATTGTAGCAGCGACAACTAGCTGCTACAACGTTATAGCAGCTAACATTCCAAGTAGTTGATACAACGTTGTAGTAGCTAGCTGTTGAAATAATTGATACAACGTATAGCAGGTAGTCAAGAATTTCACGTTGTAACATAAATCCTAATAATATATTATGATTAGAGGAAATACAACTTAAATTGAAACGACTTACTATCAAATGAAAGGTGAAAAATTAAAACTCCCCAAATTGGTAAATTTGCTCCAAATTATATAACCAAAAAAATTAAATTTTATTAAAAAAAAATATTAACAATGTAAGATAGGTAGTTGTGGACTTTAAAAGCTCTTATTATATCCTGTTTATAGTCGAAAGACTGTGTATAACGCCTTTAAAAAGATTAGCTTGTGTAGATACTTTTATCCAGTGTCATAAACACTGGGCTGACGTCCAATAAAGATAACATATGTTTTTTCTTATATTAATTAAATAAATCATTTAGAATCACATATAAAAATATATATTAGGAATAGAAGGAATTATAACTTAAAATGAAACGACTTACTAAGTAGTTGCTACAACATGTAATAACTAACTGTCCAAGTGGCTACAGATGTTGTAGCAGGCGTCGGCCTTGTACGTTGTAGCATAAATCCTTTTAATATATCTTAGGATCACAGTCGGGAATTACAATTTAAAATGAAACGAATTACCTTTGGTTATGAAATATGGAAATTGATGTTTGGTAAGTTCCTGCAAATTATATAAGTAAAAAACTAGTAAGAAAACAGTTATAGCTTATACGTTGTAGGATATATCAGAGCTAAAAAATATTGTACAAAGTTGAAAAATAGATAATAGAGTGGAAATACTTACGATCGAGAGTGAAGAGAGGTGCTAACTAAACCAGCGTTGGCTATGTGTTCGGTGGCAGTTTGGGGAGTTTTCAGCCCGCTTGAGAACAAGCATGCGACTGTAAGTTGTGCTTAGCTTGCAGCGCCTTTGCTTTGCTTGCCTAGCAGGAGCGAGCTACAATGGAAGATGGCGACGAAGGAATGAGCGAGAGAGAGAGAGAGCGAGGGAAATTTAGATTTGGAAAAAATTCTCGTCACCATTTTGAATAGAAGATAGAAGGGGAGAGAGAATAAAAGAAATATTTTTTAATGTAAAAATCGAATTGGCAATTATAAATATACGTTGCTCACACGAAGCGTTGGATAGCATATCATTTTTACTTGTTTATATATATCAACACCGCATCTTATTTACAAGTTAAGTTTACTAATTTTGACCCTTCACATCTTATTTGCAAGTTACGTTTAATCATTTTGACCATTCTTCTTCACTTTTTCTCCAGTTAGTTAGCACATTGATTAATCTTGATCTGATCTTATGAACAAATTTTACTGTCGATATCGAAAAGTATTTAGAATGAACGGTCCATAAAATTCATTATTATTAGATGAACGGCTAATTAAAAAAAAATTATCTATAAATTTTCCAAAACTTTGACTCAATCATTTGTCGCCAGCACATTTTATGACTCCGTATGTCAACACCAAGAAGCCCCATCATAACACTAAAGGTGCGTTTGGTTCAAGTCATCATGTATAACCTTGATTATGTGATTACCAGGTAATCACATAACTAAGGTTATAGGAAATAAAACATAACCAAATATTGTTTGGTTCAACTTAGGTAATGCAACAAAAACTTGTTTGTTTGAAGGTTTTAATGAATACCCTACTTTAATATTTTACCGTATTACCCTAAGTTACAAAACTAACTATACATAATATTATTATTATTATTATTATTATTTATTATTATTTTTTTAATGTTTTTTTATTTTTCTTTTTCTTGTATATTTTTTTACTTTTTTTATGTGTTTTTTTATTTTTTAATGGTTTTATATTATTTATATTTATATTTTTTATTTTTTTACATTTTTTTAATTTTTAGTTTTATTTATTTATTTTATTTTTAAAATTTTTAAATTTTTATAATTTTTTTTTATTTTTTTAAAAAATTTTTAAATTTTTTTAAAAATTTTTAAATTTTTTTAAAAATTTTTAAACATTTTTTAAATTTTTATTTTTTTTAAATTATTTATTTTTTATTTTTTTTAAATTATTTATTTTTTAAAAAAAGTAAAATTTTAAATTTTTTAAAACATTTTTTTATTTTTTTATATTTTTTTACTTTTTTTTCATGTTTTTTCTTATCGGAGGGTATTTTTGGTAAAAAAAATTCGTTAACCCCGGAATCAAGAAAATCTTTAGTTTTCTGAGGTTTTCCGATTCCGAGCTACATGCTCGTTTTGCTTACGTGTCGGGCATGGAACATTACTTGGGAATCATCGAATACTTAAATCAAACAAGGTTTTTGTTGATAACCTTGGATGGATAACCAAGATTATCAAGAATAACCCCGAACCAAACGCACTCTAAAAAACTTGTTAAATTACCTCTCATGTTGTTGTTGTTATTGTTGTTATGTTTTTTTTATCTACCATTTTCCTTCATGTTTCTTTTCCCTTGGTGATAGTTTTCCTCCGTTAATTTCTTTTCATTTTTCGTCAAGAAGAAGAAAGTGCCCCCCTTTTGCCATTAAATCTCATAGGTAATGTAGCACTTCTGTGTTTTTTTTTTTTTTTTTTTTTTGGTTAATTTCGCATTAATGTGGTAAAAAGATGATTCGTTCGCCCTCAACGTCCCCGTCAATCCGTCTCTAGATCAACACGGAGGAGATAAATTATGGGTGCCTACTAGCCATTAGTGCAAATGGCCAAGACATGGGGGAGATCATGCTCGGTCACGCTAAGTTTCGACCCCAAGACCTCATGTGGTAACACCCCATGTCTTAACCATCGCACTGCCCCGAGGGGACGTTAGTTTCGCATTAATTGTGACAGAAGGCGAATACGCTAGCCCCCAGCGTCCCTGTCAATCCGTCCAAGGGCCAACACTTCATGCACTAATCACTAAACTCATCCGAAAGTACATAGTTAGTTTCGCATTAATGCCTCGTATACAAATAATTTGGATGCAAATTATCAAATATAAATATGCAGTTGGATGAATAGATTGAAAGTTCTGGAAAAAAAATCTTGTTTATAAGAAAAAACAGAGATTGATCACGAAATTCACTACTCCTCCTCCTCCTCCTCCTCCTCCTTTTAAAGAAGATAAATACATCAATAAATGTGATTAATGGCGTTCGTTGAAATAATAGAAGTTCGGCGGTCTACCAACGAAATTAAATGCTATATATATATAGCATTTAATCTTGGGCTGAGGGGCTTTGATCCTACCAAATAATGCATCATCTCAAAAAAAAAAAAATCATTCATTCATTTGTCAAAACGAGCTCGATCATTTTGGCCAGCATGCTGTATGCCAACACGAAGAAGCTCCATCACAATTATTGTGTTGTGTTTACTTAGATGGGTAATGATGCGGTGATGCGATGATGATGACGAGGGATCTCATTCAATTATCATGGTGGAGGTCAAAGGAGGTCAAAATCAAAGAGGTCAACGCTTATAAGACATCGGCAGGGAGGGTGAAGCATGTCCCAACCGGGGAGCATCCAAACAACCGACGCTCAAAAACGAAATGCAGAAGCCAAGCCGAGTCGAGCAACTACCCCGCTCGGTCAGACGACAAGGCACGACATCAACTGAGGCTATTATGCTCGGCTAAGCAATAGACACGGTAGGATATCTTTCGACATCCTTTTGGGAGCTTGTGTCACGGACAGACGGCATGGTCAAACAGAGGATCGTACGACAGAAGATCCCACTATCACTTCAAAGATATGCTCGACTCGTTAAGGTACTGTGTCAGGGACACTTTACTGACACATCTTTTCATGGGAAGCTTTGAGATGCGTGCCCGCTTTGGGAAGCGTACACGCACACTTCCGAAGCTATATATAAAGGGGGATCCAAGCATCGGTGGAGATATGCTTTACACGCGATTTCTACTGTTGCACTACAGTTCTCATTGCTTCTTCTTGTTTTTTTCTTGCTTCGCCGGAGACTGACTTGAGCATTGAAGGGCCATCACCAGGAACCCCCTCCTTGGCTCGACACTGACGTTGCTTATGTTGCAAGCGGGAGTGAAGTCCACCGGAGGTCAGCAGGAGCGCCACGTCTCCAGTATCCATCTCATCGACTTTCGGACAGGTTCATATTTGGCGCTGTCTGTGGGAACGTCACCTGAATCCGAGCCGAGAAGATGGAGGACACTGGACGATTCACCACCGTGACGCTCACCAAGGACGAATTCGACATGCTTGTGCAAGCCCGAGCGACGAAGGTGATCAAGCAGCAACAACAGCAGACTCTATCCGATCGGCTAGTACAGCAACCAGCGACGTCGGCCGCAGAAGGGCGAGCGGAGCCAGATGATCGAGCGGAGCAAATCTTTGTGTGGGAGTAGAATAGAGGGCCGACCGGCATGCAGGAGGAAGCGTCGCCCGCACCCATCCTATTCCACTGCGCCCCATTCCAAACCCCTTCGGAAATATCATAGATGAATCAAACAAGATCTTCGAACGATGGTCCGTTCGGGATGCACGGAAAGGCAAAGCGCCCCGAAGTGCCACGTCTCTCGAACAGATCAACATGCAGTTCTTAGAGGAAATCTTACAAGACCCGCTACCCCGACACTACACTCCGTTGGCCATCGAAATGTACAACGGGTCGACTGACCCAGATGATCATCTGGATCAGTTCGACAATGAAACTACGCTGCACCAGTACACAGACTGAGTGAAGTGCAGAGTCTTTCTCATGACTCTATCCGGGTCAGTGCAACGCTGGTTCAGAAGACTGTTGGACAACTCAATATGAAGTTTCAAGGATTTCCGAGCCGCGTTCCAGCATCACTTCGCCAGCAACAGACGCTACAAGAAGACAAGCGTCAGCCTCTTCGCCCAAAAGCAAGGGCCCAAGGAAGTGCTCCGAGCCTACATTCAACGCATCAAGCAAGTGGTCATGGGCATCCCCTCGGTCTCGTCCAAGACCATGATGAACGCCTTCACCCAGGGGCTTGCCGAAGGAGATTTTTTCCGATCACCCATTAGAAAGCCGCCCAGGGACTTCGACCACATGCTTAAAAGGCCAACAAATACATCAACGTAGAAGAAGCTCAAGCGGCCAGAAGAAAGAAAGTGCCGACCGAGCATTCAGCACCGACCGAGTGTCGACTGTCAAGCAACCATCAGCCACCTAAAGGGCCGAGGGCTGAAGGAGTACGGCCGCACCAGGAGACCAGGACATATGTCGTGTAGCATGTGGATTCGGATATACCGAAGGTGTCAAAGGATAAGATATGGGCGCCGATGTTTTGTTTGTTTCGTCAATCGCCAACGCACAACATGCATGATTGTTACGATCTGACACCGATCGATAGACGATGGCACCAAGAGGATACCGTCACCGATCTCCCACTCCCGATCGGAGGCAAAGACAACGATCGATCGGACGATAAGAGGACGAAAGAAGGGTGCCCAATCGGCACCATCAACGTCAGCGGAGGGACGACGCTGATTCTGACCGAGTCCTGGCCGAGTGAGATAGGAATTCCGCTCGGGAAGAATAAGACAGAAGCAACACCTCCTGAAAAATAGGCTTGATTGCCAGTGGGCGACCGACGTTGACACTTACTGGGCCGGACAAGAGGTGCGCAAATCATTACATGTATTTTTCTATGATTCCCGAGCACAGGGCCAAGTATGAATAAAAGTGAAGAATGCGATTTGCGTCTTCCCAAATAGCCGGCGGCACAAAACAACATCTAGGGATGGATTAACACTGATTCTGCCAGAGTCCCGGCCGAGCGAAGTAGACTCCTCGCTTGGGAAAAGAAAATCAGAAGGATCGTCGCCCGGGGAGAAGATGCATGATCGTCAATGACCGACCGACAGTGACTCCTACTAGGTCGGACGAGAGGTGCGCGAGTAAATACATGAATTTTTTTATATTTCCTGCGCATGGCAAAAATATGAAAAAAAGCGAAGAATGAATTGATATTCTTCATCAACGGTCGAGCAACAACCTTAAACCCTTGTCTCCACCGACGGTCGAACGGCGACCTTAAACTCTTGTCTCTACCAACGGTTGAGCGGCGACCTTAAACCCTTGTCTCCATCGACGGTCGAGCGGCGACCTTAACCCCTTGTCTTCATCAACGGTCGAGAGGCAATCCTAAATCCTTATCTCCACCGACGGTCGAGCGGCGACTTTAAACACGTGTCTCCATCTACGGTCGAGCGGCGACCTTAAACCCTTGTCTCCACCGACGGTTGAGCGGCGACCTTAAACGCGTGTCTCCATCAACGATCGAGCGACGACCTTAAACCCTTGAGTCAGAGACTCCCGTGTCAATCAACTGGGTTTAAGTTATATATTAAAGCCACGAGCTCTAGAAGTCGAGCAGCAACTATAAACCTAGGCCTACATCAACGGTCGAGCGGTGACCTTGAACTCGAGTCTTCGCATATTCCTCATCAACGGTCAAGCGATGACATTAAACCCAGATCTTCACCAACAGTCGAGCGGCGACTATAAATGCTTGAGTTAAAGACTCTCATACCGATCGGCTGGGTTTTGAGTAATGTTAGAGTCACGGGCTCTAGAGGCCAAGCGATCTTAGCTGGCCTCGGACCATCTATCATATTTCAAATCTCCCCCGTTCGGGGTCGAGTGAGCATATCGGATTTTAAATCTCCCCTGTTCGGGATCGAGTGAGATTCACTGATCCTAGACTAGCATATCAGATTTCAAATATCCCCCGTTCGGGGTCAAGTGAGCTTCACTGATCTTGGACCAGCATACCAGATTTCAAATCTCCCCTATTCGGGGTCAAATGAGCATATCAGATTTCAAATCTCCCATGTTCGAAGTCGAGTGAGCATATCGGATTTCAAATCTCCCCCATTCGGGGTCAAGTGAGATTCACTAGTCCTAGACCAGTATATTGGATTTCAAATCTCTCCCGTTCGGGGTCGAGTGAGCATATCGTATTTCAAATTTCCCTCGTTCGAGGTTGAGTGAGCTTCACTGGTCTTGAACTAGCATATCGGATTTCAAATCTTGCCCGTTCGAGGTCGAGTGGTCTTCACTGGTCTCGAACCAGAATACGGGATTCCTTGTCTCCCACGTTCGGGTCGAGCGGTCTTTAAAACCTCAGTGAGAGGACAAGTGTCGGCTACTCAAAAGTCAAGTCTTTAAAATATAATGGTCATTCAGTGCTATTCTTCTAAATACTCCTTGGGCCGATCGGAAGATCACGAAGTCATGGACGATGAATACACAAGGGTTGATCGGCTGGATAGATTAATCATGGACGAGACAACGAGCTCTTGCAGTGCTCAGTTGAAAAACATAGGAGGTAAAGCTTGTCCGAACGGACGGGCACGCATTTAAAGTTCAAAAACTTTTTGCATAAATGTTACAAGGGCTCGGGAGGGAATCTGCTCACACAATTGTCCAGTCAGTCGGACTACAGCCTCCTTCGACTAGATTTGAAGGGGAGACTTGTGATGCGGTGATGAGGTGATGATGAGGGGCCCCACCCTGCTGCCATGGTGGAGGTCATGGGAGGTCAAAATCAAAGAGGTCAATGGTTACAGGGCATCGGCCGGTCGGGCAAAGCATGTCCCGACCAGGGAGCATCCAAACAACCGACGCTCAAGAACGAAATGCAGAAGTCGAACCGAGCAGATGCCCAGCTCAGCCAGACGACAAGGCACGACATCAATCGAGTTCAACTTCGGCCAAGCGGCTTATTCGCTCGGCCTAACATTAGGGTCAATATCAGCTGAGTACGCGGACGGTGAACGCTCGACCGAGTGGCTAGCCCGCTCGGCCGAGCGACAGATTGCAAGGACAGTGGACTTCCGGCCGAGCGGTTATCCCGCTCAGTCTGACAGTAAACATCATGCGGGCAAGGAATTTCTAACCAAGCAACTATTCCGCTTAGCTAAGCAACAGATGCGACGGGATATCTTTCGACATCCTTTTGGAAGCTTGTGTCGTTGATAGGCAGCATGATCAGACAGAGGATTGTACGACAAAAGATCTCACTATCACTTCAGAGATATGCTCGGCTCGTTAAGGTACTGTGTCAGGGATACTTTACTGACACGTCTTTTCAAAAAAGTAGATCCGCTACCTTAGCGGCCCCCCTAGTGCCGGCCTCACGGAACTGACACGTCTTTTCAAGGAAAAATTTGATATGCGTGCCCGCTTTGGGAAGCGTGCACGCGCGCTACCGAAACTCTATATAAAGAAAGGATCAAGTATCGACGGAGATATACTTTACACGCGATTTCTACTATTGCGCTACAATTCTCATTGCATCTTCTTATTTCTTTTTGTTTTGTCGGAGACTGACTTGAGCGTCGGAAGGCTATTATTGGGGACCCCCTCCTTGACTCGGTACTAACGCTGCTTGTATTACATACCGAAGTAAAATTTACTGAAAATTAATAGAAATACCACATCTTTAATATTCATCTCGTGAATTTTTAAATAGGATCAGATAAACTTTAACTTAATAGAAGAGTAGAATTTTCTTCCCCTTCCACACTTGCCTTCTTTGTTTTTTTAATGGCAATTTTACGAAGACCGCACCCAAGATTTATAATTGTCCAAAGAAAACCACAATGAAATTTGAGAATACTCAAAACCATATTTCTTTTTAAATTTTCTTTTATATCAGAATAGCTCTTTTTCTCTTTCATTCTTCTCTTTAGTAAAGAGAGATGTGCCTTTTAAACATTCTCAAATCTCGATGCGTGTTTTGGACCATCCAAAATTTTGCAGTTGAGATTTTCTAATCCATATTTTCAGATTAAAGGATGAAATAGTTTCCATTATTAGTGGAGAGTGGCCTCCTCTGATCCGTGTTTAATTTTGAGCACGCCCTCTGAAAAATTACTGTTTTTTTAATTATATGAAAAAGTTATGCTTTAAAATACAGAAATATATTTGTTTTTTAAGTAAAAGTGGTAAATATCTATTTCAATTAATTTGATATTTTAAAAAAAGGAAAAGAAACCAACCGACACGTGTTCTTCTTCCTTCCACGAGCTGAACACGTGATCTGGATGTTTATTTACGGTTAATGGTCACCGCATGAGCGTGAATCAGCTCTCCTTTTTCCCTTTCTTTCCAAACAGACGGAAACAGAGCGCCAAGATGACGGAATCCGATCCTTCGCCAGCGAAGCCCCAGCCTTCCGCCGCCTCCCTCAAGCTCCCGTGGAAGCCCCCGGCAATGGACTTCTGGCCGAGTGATTTTTCCGTTCGGCCCGAAAATAAATAATACTAGGATAGTGAATTTTCGGCCGAACGACTATCTCGTTCGGTCCGACAGCAGACAACATGTGGATAACAGAATTTCTGTCTAACGACTATTCCGCTCGACCAAGTAACAGACAGACTATTTTTTGATATCCTTTTGGGAGTTAGCGTCGCTGATAAGCGGCATGAGCAGACAAAGGATCGTACGACGGAAACTTCCACTGTGATTTCAGAGATATGTTCGGCTCATTAAAGTACTGTGTTAGGGACACTTTACTAACATGTTTTTTTAGGAAAAGTTTTGAGACGCGTGCTCATCTTGAGAAACGTACATACACGTTACCAAAACTCTATATAAAGGGGGAGTTTAAACATCGACGAAAGTATACGATATTTGCTGGTGCGCTATAGTCTCCTTATTGCTCCACTTCTTTATTTCTTCTTCTTCGTTAAAAATTGACTTGAGTATCAAAAGATCATCATCGAAGACCCTTTTCCTAACTTGACTCTAACATCAATTGTACTGCAGGTTGGAACAAAGTTTACGAAAGATCATCGGGAACACCACCTTTCGAGTAAAAATCCATAACAAACTTTACTATTCAGATACCATGAGAACACCTGTTTTAAGAAAAACAAAACAAAAAGAAAAATAAGATAAATACATCAATAAATGTGATTAATGACGTTCGTTGAAATAATAGAAGTTTGGTGGCCTGCCAAATATATATATAATTGCAAGTTACGTTTACTAATTTTGACTTTTGCACGTATTATGTGCAAGTCACCTTTACTCATTTTGACCACCCTCCACCTCCTCACCAGTTAGTTAGCACATTGATTGACTTAATTTCATAAATTTTTTTCACCAACCGTCAACAAAATGCGCTCACAAGAGACGGCCTCCTTAAATCAATTGTTCATTAAAAAAAAATTATTTACTAATTTATCAAAAATAATACTCGATCATTTTTCACCAACCCATTGCAAGGCTCCATATATCAACACCAAGAAGCTCCATCACAATTATTGTGCTGCGTTTACTCGATGGGTAAACTTATAACCGAGTAGAAGAGTAGACTTTTCTTTCCCCTCCCCTCTTTGTTTTTTTATGCAATTCAATGAAAACCGCACCCAAGATTTTGAATGGTCCAAAAAACCACACTGAGATTTGAGAATACTCAAAAGCATATTGCTTTTCCATTTTTCTCTTACATCAAAAGAGCTCTTTTTCTCTTTCATTCTTCTCTTTATTAAAGAGAGATGTGCCTTGTAAACATTCTCAAATCTCGATGGGTGTTTTGGACTATCCTAAATTTTGAGTAAGCCCTCTGAAAAATTACTGTTTTTTTTTTATTATATGAAATTTTTATCCTTCAAAATACAGAAATATATTTGTTTTTTTTAGAGTAAAAGTGGTAAATATCTATTTCAATTAATTTGATATTTATAAAAAAAGGAAAGGAAACCAACCGACACGTGCTCTTCTTCCACCTGATCTGGATGTTTATTTACGGTTAATGGCCAGCGTGAATCCACCAATCACCCAGGAAGCCGAGCGCCAAGATGACGGAAACCGATCCTTCACCAGCGAAGCCCCGGCCTTCCGCCGCCTCCCTCAAGCTCCCGTGGAAGACGCGGATCTCCGTCGCTGCCCTTTCCGCCGTCACTGACTTCTGCCGCCGCTCCAACGGCTCCCTCAACCGCTCCCTCCTTTCCTTACTCGACGCCCGCTCTCCGGCCACCGCGACCCCCGTCCGCGGCGTCCGCACCGCCGACGTCACCGTCGACACCTCCCGTAACCTCTGGTTCCGCCTCTTCGTCCCTAGCTCCGGCGAGTCCCTTCCCGTCATCGTCTTCTTCCATGGCGGCGGCTTCGCCTTTCTCTCCCCTGACTCCCGTATCTACGACGCCGTCTGCCGCCGGATCTGCCGAAAGATCCCAGCCCTGGTGCTATCCGTTAACTACCGCCGTTCCCCGGAGCACCGCTACCCGGCGCCATACGATGACGGGGCGGACGTCCTTCGATTCCTCGACGGCGATGGGCTGGCAACCGCTGACGCTGCCGCCGCGGGACTGGCGGATCTCTCCAGCTGCTTCCTGGCGGGCGACTCCGCGGGGGCGAACATCGCGCACCACATGGGGCGGCGGTGGGCGGCGGGCTCGTGGGAGCGAATACGGTTGGCGGGGATGGTGCTGATCCAGCCGTTCTTCGGCGGGGAGGAGCGGACGGAGGCGGAGCTACGGTTGACGAAAGCGCCGGTCGTGTCGGTGGAACGCACGGACTGGATGTGGCGAGCCTTCCTGCCGGAGGGGGCGGACAGGGACCACGAGGCGGCGAACCCGTTCGGGCCGAGGGCAGAGGGGGAGCTGGAGGCGGCACTGCCGGAGGCGATGGTGGTGGTGGGGGGATTCGACCCGCTGCAGGACTGGCAGCGTAGGTACTACGAGGGCCTGCGTGCTAGGGGGAGGGCAGCGCGGCTAGTGGAGTACCCGCAGGCCATGCACGCCTTCTACGCCTTCCCGGAGATCAAGGAGTCGGCTATCGTCCTGGATGAAATCAAAGGCTTCATCGACGGCCTTCGAGTTCGATCCACCACCACCGAACAGAAAGATGGAGACGCCGGCGATGAAAATCAATAATAGCAGATAAATTTGTTTGCCCTAATCTGGCTAATTTCCAATATTTATTTTCAAATCCAGTTCCATATTAAAGCAGAAAAAAAAAAATGCTCCGTATATGAAAAAGCACGTGCAAAGCAAATGATGCACTCAGCTCACAAGAGCAGTGCGGTGCATCTCTTTCACCCCATACATTGCGCTTCGTTTCCTCCTATCCAAAGAAAGAACATCTCCTATGCCCTAGCAATAAGTTCCCATCCGTTTCTTTGTCCTGTGCCAACACAAAAGAATGGGAATCTTTAATTGAACACACATTGGTGCATTACCTTGTTCATCAATGGCGTACAAGGTCAGCTAGCTAATTGGAGTTCAACCAGACAATTTCGTGTCCGGAAATTTCACTCTTGGTTTGAGCCTTTTCGCCTCATCGCATGTGTAGATATGCATTTTTCTTACCATGCTGCAGAACTCACTGCAAGTGGTAGTAATGGTCACTTGAAGTGCAAATCAAACAAATCTGTTTCTTGTAGGTTTGTGGTGTGTATGTAGTTTATGTAGAAAGGTTTAAGTTCTTACTTCCAGGGATCATCGCCGACCATCATCGTGTCGCCCTCATCATCTGTGTACGCGACCTCCCACCTCTTTACCTGACCAGAAAGCTCTCCCTCAATATCAAACATCTCTTCTAGCTTCCGAAGAAGTTGACCATATCCATGTAATCTGGTCAGATCAACTGCCCTCCCAACTGCCATTCCATGCATATGAACCTGCAAATCGAATATGTCGATGATAATGATAAATAGTACTCTGTTGTAGCACCTATAACTCTGCATTTAATCGAATAAGATCCATGATCAGGGAGAAACTTGAAACATGTTGTTACAACCTTGGTGCAGCTCCTCAAGTGTCTGCGTTGAGTTTCTAGAGGTGACCTTATGCATGACCTTTCCAGCTCACAATGAAGCTCTGATTCCACATCCTTAGATGCCGCCGGTAGTTCCTCGACAATACCTTCAGTTACTGGAGAAATTTCCCCTGCAATAGAGCTCTTCACTAGCTTAAATCCAAATAGTCTCCAGTCTGAACTAGTTTCCTGCTTTTTGTTTTCTTTCTCAGTTATTTCCACCGAGGAGTCGCAATGTTTTGTCGTAATTGGCCGGCATGTGGCACTGTCAATTGTTGATTTTCTATGCCCTAGATTAGATGCGGATGAGAACAGAGATGATGGCATGGATGGTGTATGCAGCTCTTGTCCTTTTTGCAACTGAGAAAATGATAAAGATTGGGCACTCTCACAAGGGGCTGCTTGCCACAAACCTAAAACAAGGAACAAGACGATACTATCAGAAGTCAAAACAGCTAAATTTTGTTGGAAAAAAAAAAGAGAAGCTTTAAGTAGTGAAGATTAGCATAGCCACATCACAAGCACATAAGCCACATGTTTGTCTCTTGGAAACTCAAGCAAGTGATTGTCTCTACCAGTGGATCATTTTAATAAAGCCAAAGAATTGCTAGGATTGGTACTTTTAGACATTTTAATGTTCAAAGTTAACATATGGAAACCATGAAATTCTTCTGCATATTTCCTGTTAAAAAAAATTTCAGGATTTCATATGTTTACCAACACCTGTAAGTTTCTTCATTAGTGAAATATTTTTATTTCATGCACAACAATTTCAAGCTGTCAATTTTCACCATCAAAGTATTTCGTGTAGCAACGATAAAATATAATAAAATTTATTTAAATATAGATGATGATATAATAAGAGATACAACTCAATGACATAGGAAAGAATTCATATATAATCGACCTCATCTAGTGAGGATAAGACTTATGGTTGCTTGTCATGACATGGCATAATCAACTTAACAGAAGCAGATGAAAACACTCACTTCTTATGTTGCACAGGCTACTATAGGTCCAAATGACATAACTGATGATATCTCGTGTAAACAAATTTAAGAGAATAGGATCAAGACAACAATAAACAAATAGGATATCAAATATGTATAGAGTGACATGAAGCTAAAAAGGTTAGGACCATCATACCAAACATTGAAGCAGAATCTGTTCTTATAGCAGGTAAAACAGATGTTCTTGTCCGTTTGTTGTTTCTCTGCACTGATTGAGAGGTTGTTGGATTAGCTGCCACGAGTGGTTCCAATTCCCATGGTGAAACCCTGTCTGACCGGGCTATGAGGGAAGATTCATCCCATTGAACCTAGAAACAAGGTTTAGAAAGTTACAGTTCGAAATTATAAGGCAATAAACCAGGAATTCAGTAAGTTGATCTAAAGTGCTGATTAGCATAACACTCAATAAAACCTTTAAAGATCGCCATTCTGAATCTGCCCATTGAGATGGTGTCATGTCAACACCAGTGATAGTGCCACTAAACCTATAAAAATATTAAGACACTACCTTTTAAGATACAGATTAAACTGGACAATTTTCATGGGTTCGTTAATAACTTAATATCCAGTTAACGCACCTTTGCTCTAGAGCTTCATCACCCTCAAATCTCATCTTGAATCTCATCCCAACAGTGAATTTGAAAGTCTTGGATTCAAGATATTTGTTGACACTTATAATGAACTCTGATTGGCTTGTCCTGAAAACAAAACGATAATTACATTCTTTTTCATTTACGACCTACACAAATATGAGTAGGCATTACACATGAAAAAAAACAAGTACGAAGATAACCAACTCCAAACCAATGTAGAAAATCAAAGTTGACAAACTTATACGCTTAAGCACCCTTTCATTAGTAAAACTACATCTACGATTAGAAAATACAAGCCAATCATCATCATGCATGTTCCTATATGAATGTGCTGAGAGAGAAAATAACATCACGATGAGAAGAAATTCAAAAGCAATCAGATCTAACCTTGGTTTATAGAAAACGGAAAAAAGAGTCCCAGTAGCAATAGCATGAGATGCAGTAGCTAGCACCCCAAGATGCATGCTATGACTGGATATGACTGATGATGTCATGTTGTTTAGTCTGCTCTTAAGTCTTCTAACTCCGACTCGAAGCTCATTATTCTCACCTCTGCTACGCACACAAAGCGCTTAAATAGTAATTCCCAAGATGAGAACTTATCCAAGAAAATCAACCACAACTACAAAATCCATCATGGAAGATAAATGGAAGGGAAAAAACATGGTCGATAGTACATCTTGTACCGTAAAAAAATAAATGCATCACCAGCTACCAATCTCTTAGAGCTAAGAAAGACACTCCAACCAGTTGTAAGCAAATGACGTCTTGGCTGCCCTGGAAGAAGAGTAGGAACTCCAATTAACACATAGAACTTATTAATTCTGGTAGATTGAAAAACTTGCAAAATATCACAGTTATCTAGCTCAACTATATGAGTAATATTAAACATTGTCGTGTATAAATAGCAGATGACTAAAATATCCAAAGCAGATTATGAAATTCACAAATTATGAAGTACAACATTAATTTTACAATTAATTTCATAGATGCGCCTTTTTATGAGGCCAGGAAAAAATAAATACATTTTCATTGCAAAGAAGCATGAAAACAAATCATTTGATCCTGATAAAAAGGAAATTTATTGGGGGTCAAACAACAAAGGGTGAGATTTTGAGTAACATGAATATCTCAGCAATTTGGTGTGTTATATACCTCGATAGATGTGACGAAAATGCCACTCATTTCCATGAAGATCTTTGGCAACCAACTCTTGGCAAGGTGGATTCTGGGACATATCCTAAACAGAGATATTGAAGCAAATTCAAAGATGAAACTTTCTCAACATTTTCTAGATAAATATGACAACTGTTGGTTCGTCAGATACACAGTCCATATATCTTAATACTAAGTAGGTCATACAATCAGTTCATTTTTCTTAAAACCAACTGACCAGTGGAGGAAGGCACTCATCTGCATGCTTCCTAAGAACTGAGAATCCCCCATGGGTGCTCGTGTCGGATGCAGTTAGGATCTTACAGAAAGAATGGACACTGCTGTTTTGCAGATCCAATAGTGGAGGATCTGGACTAGTGATCTCATCTTGCTGATTAGTATAAAGATATAAGAAAAATAGATCAGTAGAACAATCAATAGTCTTGCCAGTACATCATAGTAGCAACAAAGAGAATCACAGAATCAGATTGAAGCAAAGCAATCAGATTTAATTATGTGATTACACCAAAGTAAAAATTAGCATCCAAAACTCAAAATCCACTTTACCATAGCATCATCAGCATAAAGAATGAAATGATTATGAACATGTTCAAACTAAAAAAGGAGAGAATGTAAAACTTCTAAATGATATACATTGTGGAGGCATCAAGAGGTACACAAATACAGAAATACTTACATTCACTTCAGGATGCAGTGTGATCTGTGCATATACTTCATCAGTGTCTGGTTCAACCTGCATATATTTGAATGGAAAAAAGGAGCATTCAGTTCACCAGTGCTTTAAGGATGAAGAAAGATGAAAGACATAAATTAGTCATATCAAAGAATCCATTCAAATAGCTTACCTGAAGTTGAATGTGTACTGCCCTGCACAGAAGCTTTGATGGAAGATTGAACAAGGGCATCTTCTGGTTAAGCTCCTGATTTATTGATGCTTCAAGCTGCAATACAGAAGGAAAAGAAATTAAACACTGTTATGAGCATCTACCTCAAGTCAGTCTACCAAATGGGAAATAAATCAACATAGCTACTTTAATATAATTATGTCATAAACTACAATCATCAAAGAAAAAAAAAGGTTTCACTACATGCATAATGGAATTACAGATCAATTTGTTCAAAAGAACAGAGATGGTATAACTAGAATCTGATGTGCTGTAAATCATTCAAACATGCACGATTTGAAATGATCAACATTGTAGTATCCTGATGATGGAAATTGAAATTTTTCCAGAAAAAAAAAAATTAAATGTGTGAGAAAATTGGGCTAGCTTTACTTAAAAAAAACTAGCTAGACAAATAAAGGGATTTAAAATCTTTCAAGTACCTGTTCCATATGACCCTGAGGAAAGTAATAAACTCTTTCTCCTACACAAGGTAGAGTAACCATAGGCCCAGCACATGCTTTCCATAGCTCAGTGTACATTACATCTTGAAAGCAACCTATATACAGAAATTCTATAACCAAATGAGGACATAAATCAAGGAATATGAAGAATGGTTGATGATAGCTAACAAGGAATTTTCTAACCTAACTCAGTCTATAGTATTACAAACAAGCAATCAAAAAGTATCCTTACTGAAGGAGGACATGTCTAGAAAATAGATGAACAATCTCATTTGGATGCATATATTAAATGTTGGAAATTGGTTTTCATAACCAATAAACCAAATAGGGACATTGATGGCTATTTTATGGGTAGACCATTGTAACACAATATTTGAATATTTTGAGTGAATGAGAAATTAATGTCTGAGACTATTCAAGTTACAAATTACAAAGTGTTGATGCGATTAAATCAGATAAAGATATTGGCTTGAATATGAATGAGGTTCATGGATCGTGAATACATGAACACTAACTCTAAGTATGTGTAAATGTCAATTCATGTGGAACTGTTAAGGGGGTGAGAAATCAACTACAATCAGGGTTGATTTTTTGCAATTAGGCTACGAAAAGGGTAGAAAATAATTAATTAATAATTAATTATGCTCCATCATCTGGAAATTGTACCATGCATATAGTTGGAATTTGGAGCACACGAAACCTGTGGAGAACACGCATTCGACTTGGACTGAAGCTACGGTCCTCATGCAGTTAGTATGTGATATGGTCCCGAGTATAGGATCGAGTCACAGGTCGAGATCCGGACCCGTACTTGGTCATGCAACATGTAAGGGGGAAAGAGAGGAGGAAAGACTCGTCCTAGACAGAGTCCCAATTACTCAATTTTCTTCCTCTCTTCATTGATAATAACACTCCTTTTATAAGGAGTTAATTGCATGGGCTATTCAAGGAGAAAAAGGAAAAGGCAATCCCTAAAGGAAACAAGGAATCAAATAAATAAATGCCTTTTATTTATTTCTACTTATAACAGTAGCAAATTTGGGCAGTAGCAAAATTTGGACAGTAACCAAATAGGCAGTAGTAGATTTATTCAGTAGCTAATTAGGTAGTAGCAGATTTATTCCAAGCTAGTAATTTGCTTCCAATTATAGTGGCGTCCAACAAAGGCGTCCACATCATCACTCCCCTCCTCGATGTTGATCTTGTCCTCAAGCTCGAACGTTGGGTAGACGGAGAGGAACTTCCCGGCCGGTTCCCAAGTAGCATCTTTAATGGAGGAACCTGCTCAATGCACTAAGTACTCCCGTGTCCCTTTGTTAAGACGGCTGCGCAGAATTGTCTGGGGAACAGGTAAAGTTTGGCCTTCACACATCTGAGGTAAGGTTCCTGCATTATCTGGTGGAGAGCCCTTATATGGCTTTAGCAATGAGACGTGAAAAACATCATGGATGCGGCTATCAGGCGATAAATCAAGTCTGTAAGCAACAGACCCAATGCGTGCCGCAACCTGAAATGGACCGAAATATTTGGGAAGCAACTTGTGATGACGTTGGCGAGCCACCGATAGTTGACGATACGGTTAGAGGCGCAGCCAGACCCAGTCACCCACTGCAAAGCTCAGGGGGCGTTTGGTTCTTTCCTAAGAATAGGAATCGGAATGGAAATCATTGTATTGTGGAATGAGAATGGGAATAGGTATGAGCATGGATATCACTCTTAAAAGCAATGTTTGGTTAGTTGTATATTTTTTATCGGAATAAATCAAAATTTCCTTTTTTACTCTTAAAGGAAAATAAGAGAAAAAAATTAGATGTGAAAGAAAGATGAATGTGAGAGAAAAATATGATGAAAGAGAATGATGAGAGATAAAGTATGATGAGAGAGAAAGTGTGATGAGAAAGAATGAAGAGAGAGAAAGTGTGATGAGAGAAAATGAGAAAAAAAGTGTGATAGGAGAGAGCATGATGAGAGAAGATGAGAAAGAAAATATGATGTGAGAGAAAGTATGATGGGAGAGGATGAAGAGAGAGAAAATGTAATGAGAAAAAATGAGGAGAGAGAATGTGATGAGAGAGAAATTATGGTGAAAGAAAGTGTGATGAGAAAAAAAAAGAACAATGAGTGTGATGGGAGAGATTGAGGAGAGAGAAAGTACGATGAGGGAGAAAGTATAATGAGAGAGAAAGTGTGTTGAGGAAAAAAAATGAGAGAATGTGACAAGAGAGATTGAGGAGAGAGAAAGTGTGATGAGAAAAAAAGAGAAAAGAGAGTGATGGGAGAGATTGAGGAGAGAGAAAGTATGATGAGAAAAAAAGAAGGAAGAGAGTGCGATGGAAGAGATTGAGGAGAGAGAAAGTATGATGAGAGAGAAAGTGTAATGAGAAAAAAGAGGAAAGAGAATGTGTAAGGAGAGAGAAAGTGTGTGATAAAATGATGAGAGAGAAAATATTACGAGAGAGAACAAGGAGAGAGAAGTGATATGAAAAAATAAATAAATAAATATATTTTGATATTAAGGGAGAATTTTAGTTTTAGGTCAAGGGTATTTTTGGAATAAGGGAATATTTTGATTGATGAAAATAGGATAATGGCCCATTGAAGGGGAGGTACATGGGATTGAGTTATTACCCAATTTCAAGGATTCATTCTCTTATTTGTATTCATATTCCTATAATCCAAACATTAACAATGACCATCAATGATTCTCATTCTCATTCTCCACCCCTATTCCCCTAAACCAAACGCCCCCTCAATTCACTTGAAAGAAATGACTTGAGGGAATAATCTTCTCTTCTATTGAGATTGTATTTATAATAATTTACAGCATAATTACAGCTCAATATCAGGATTAGAATCACTGATTTAGAGGAAAGAAATCACAGAAAAAAATAGACAAAAAACATCCTATAACAAAACTTGCTAAGAATAACCAAGCCAGCTAGCTAGCATAATTTACACGTCAGAGCTTTCCTAAATAATCTGTATTCTCGACACTCCCCCTCAAGCTGGTTTAAAGATATCTTTTATACCCAGCTTGCTTACTAAACACTCAAACTGTCTCCTGTGTAGCCCCTTTGTAAGTAGATCAGCTACCTGTTCAATGGTAGGGATATAGTCCACACTAATCACATGATTGTCTATTTTTTCTTTGATGAAGTACTTGTCGACTTCCATATACTTTGTGCAATCATGAAGTACTGGATTGTGTGCAATCAAAATTGTTGCTTTGTTGTCACACTGCATCTTTATTGGCGCCGACTCTGGTATCTTCAATTCCAATAATAGTCTCTTGATCCACAAAACTTCACATATCCCGTGAGCTAAGGCTCTAAACCCACATTTTGTTTCTTGCTACTCCAAGTGACCAAATTACCACCCACAAACGAGCAATATCCCGAAGTAGACCTTCTATCAGTTAGACTTCCTGCCCAGTCTGCATCAGTGTATGCTTCAACTTGCAGATGTACCCAGGTTTTAAACAGAAGGCCTTTACCGGGTGTTCTCTTTATATACCTTAGGATCCGATACACAGCGTCGAAATGTTCAGACCTAGGCGAGTGCATGAATTGGCTAACTACACTTACCGGAAATGCTATATCAGGTCGAGTGTGTGATAGATAAATCAGTCTCCCGACAAGTCTTTGATAGCGCTCCCTTTCCTTTACTGATTCTGCTGCTGTTGGTTGCAGTTTGACGTAAGGCTCCATAGGCGTCTCAGCCGGCTTGCATCCTAGCATACCAGTTTCGGTCAGCAAGTCAAGGACATATTTTCGTTGGTTGACAAATATACCTTCCTTGAACCTTGCGAACTCCATGCCAAGAAAGTATTTTAACACTCCCAAGTCCTTGATTTCAAATTCTTTTACAAGCTTTCCTTTAAGTTCTTCAAGTTCCTTGTAGTCACTCCCTGTTAGGATGATATCATCAACGTATACAATAAGTACAGCTGTTTTACCTTCCTTTGAGTGTTTGTAAAACATGGTATGATCAGCTTGACTTTGAACATAACCAAGTCGCTTCACAGCCTTGCCAAACCGTTCAAACCATGCCCTTGGGGATTGCTTCGGACCATACAAGGCCTTCTTCAGTTTACACACCTTTCCGACTCCGAACTTTCTTTCAAAACCCGGAGGGAGACTCATAAGCACTTCTTCATTTAGATCTCCATTTAGGAAGGCATTTTTAACATCCAGCTGATATAAGGGCCATTTGAGATTGACCGCAAGTGACAGAAGAACTCGAATTGAGTTAATTTTTGCGACAGGAGCAAATGTTTCCTGGTAATCTATTCCATATGTCTGCGTAAAGCCCTTTGCTACAAGCCTCGCCTTATATCTCTCTACACTCCCATCTGGTTTACTCTTTATAGTGAAGAGCCATCTGCACCCTACTATCTTTTGATCCTTAGGTGCTTCAACAATTTCCCAAGTACCATTTTTCTTTAAGGCATTCATTTCTTCAAACACGGCTAATCTCCAATCCTTGTCCTCCAGTGCTTCCTGAATGTTTCTAGGTACAACAAGTTTTGAAATATTAATAGTTAAATGCCTTATGTGTTTCGGATAAATGGTCATGGGTTATGTATCTGGCAATGGGATGTTTGGTACAAGTTCGAGTGCCTTTTCAAAAGGCAATGGGAAGGTCAAGGTTGTCAAGGTCATTTCCTTGTGGAACAATTGAGATTGGACTAGTAGGCTCAAGAATAATAGGTCAAGTGGAGTTTTCATGTGAGTTAGGGGAAAACGAGGTACCTGGAGTATTTAGAATTCCTTTGCCCGGGGCTTCCAATGAGGCTTGTGCTAGAATGGTTAATTCATCTCTACTTCTTCCAAGGACATTTCTCCTAGAATAAACCAAAGGTTTTCGAAATATTTCCTTTTCTGATAGATCAATTTCATGGTTGACAATTACGAGTTCGGACTCCCCATTATTTTCATTTTGAGATTTTGGAGGCTGGTCAATAACCAAATTTAGAAGAGTTTTAGTTATTTCCCAAAAATTTGGTTCCCTTAGATTCTCCCCCTGAATCAAATTTTTGGTAAAATATGGTTTGGTTTCCATGAAAGTGGCATCCATTGTTACAAAGAACCGTTTTTTTAGAGGATTAAAGAATTTGTAGCCTCTGCGATTTGCAGCATAGCCCAAAAAATACATTTTTCTGCCCTAGGATCTAATTTTACCGTGATCTCTTAGGTATGTGTACATAAGCGGTGCAACCAAATATTTTTAGGGGTAAATCTGAATTGATGTGAGATTCAGGGAAGTACTTTTTCAGACATTGCAACGGAGTGATGTATTTTAAAACTCTAGTAGGCATCCTATTAATCAAATAGGTTGCTATTAGAATTGCATCTCCCCACAAGTATTTTGGAATATTCATGTAAAACATTATGGCCCTAGCAACTTCAAGTAAGTGCCTATTTTTTCTTTCAGAAACTCCATTTTGTTCTGGAGTATCAGGACAGGTTGATTGATGTAAGATGCCTTTTTGTCTCAAAAAAGTTTCTACAAATTGATTGAAATATTCTGTGCCATTATCTCTTCTCAAAATGCTTATTTTTGTTTGAAATTGATTTTCAATCAAATTGTAGAATTCTTTAAAAAATTTCTCAACCTCATTTTTGTTTCTCATCAAAAATACCCAACAAAGTCGAGTATGGTCATCGGTGAAGGTTACAAACCATTTTTGTCCCGATGATGTAGTTACCTTTGAGGGTCCCCACACATCACTGTGGAACAAGATACGAAAAGGCGCCTTTTCATATCAAAAAGGCGCATTTTTATTGTAATGACTCGGCCCCTCAACCCCTTGGGCGACCCATTTGGCGGTCCCTTGAGCGGCCCAACTGGCGACCCCTTATGTCGTCGACCGACGACCCTCTACCGTGTCGTTACTCACTAGGTCTTCCCACCCTTGTCCGATTTTTGCCTTCCTCAGGATTCGAACTCTAGACCTCCAGGCTAAGTACTAGAGTTTATGAATCCTGGTAGGCGCTCACTTGGCTACCAGGATTCATAAACTCTAGTACTTAGCCTGGAGGTCTAGAGTTCGAATCCTGGGGAAGGCAAAAATCCACTGGCCAAGGATGGGAAGACATAGTGAGTAACAGCACGGCCGAGGGTTGTCGGTCGACGACATAAAGGGTCGCCAGTTGGGCCGCCCAAGGGACCGCCAAGGGGCCGCCAAATGGGCTGCCAGTTGGGCCGCCCAAGGGGTCGAGGGGTCGGGTCGTTACATCTGCACAGGGAATAGAAAGAGCCATTATAATATGTTCCTCCTCGTGACAACGAGAGAGAGCGTCTGCAGTACAATTCAAATGACCCGCCTTAAATTCCACCCAGAAGTCGAAGCCTATCAGCTTGTTAATCCAATGTTGTTGGGGTGATGTGTTGATGTGCTGCTCCAACAAGTACTTCAAACTATAATGGTCTGTTCGTATCATAAAGTGGCGGCCCAGCAGGTACGGCCTCCCATGGATAACGGCTTTGGTCAAACCAATGAGTTCTCGTTCATATGCTGCTAATTTGAGATGATGCTCTGCTATTTTTCGACTGAAGAAAGCAATGGGGTGCCCTAGTTGTTGAAGAACTGCTCCAAATCCACTCCCTGAAGCGTCACACTCTACTACAAATTCTTCGGAAAAATTAGGCAAACTAAGCACTGGTGCTTCTGATAGGGACTTCTTTAATTGCCCAAATGCCTCTTCAGCCTCTTGGGACCATTGGAATGCATTCTTCCTAAGAAGACTCATGAGAGGGGTTGTGATTTGCCCGTAAGTCTAGATGAATTTGTGGTAGTAGCCTGTTAGTCCGAGAAATCCCCTGAGTGCTTCGCAAGTTTGAGGTTTGGGTCACTCCTCAATCGCCTGGATTTTGTTGCGATCCACCTCGACCCCTCGGGAATGGATAACATGACCCAAGTAGGATACTTGGGACTGACCAAAGGAACACTTGGATTTTTTTAGAAATAAAAGGTTAGCCTTTAACAATTCAAAGACAAGTCGACAATGTCCCAAGTGAGTATCCCTCATGGGGTTGTAGATCAAGATGTCATCGAAGAAAACCAAAACGAACTTACAGAGATATAGCTGGAAGACTTCATTCATTAGTGCTTGAAAGGTTGACGGGGCGTTGGTGAGGCCGAACGGCATGACCAGGAACTCAAAGTGTCCATAGTGGGTACGGAAGGCTGATTTCTCGATATCCCTCGGGTCCATCCGAATCTGGTGGTATCCGGAGCGCAAGTCTAGTTTGGTGAAGTACTGCGCCCCATAGAGCTCGTCAAGTAATTCCTCTACTATTGGAATGGGAAACTTGTCCTTAACCGTACGGTTGTTGAGCTCACGATAATCGATACAGAAACGCCACGAGCCATCTTATTTTTTTACAAGAAGAACTAATGACGAAAAAGGCGACTTACTAGGGCGAATGATACCCTGGATGAGCATCTGGGTGCATTGTCGCTCGATCTCATCCTTCTGCAGCTGCGGGTAGCGGTAAGGGGGAACCACCACGGGAGCGGATCCTGGCAAGAGCGTGATACGGTGATCACAATTTCAAGGTGAAGGGAGGCCTACAAGTTCTTGAAATAAGTCATCGTAATCCTCAAGCAATGACTCCAGTTTGTTTCCCATGAATTCCTCGCTGCGTATCATGGCTGTACCTGGCTTCGATTCCAACGGGTGACCACGCCAGAGGACCTCCTTGCCCGCCAGGACAAACTTCATCGTCAGGGAACGGAAGTCCCATATAATGGGGCCTAGGGTGCGCAGCCATTTAACTCCCAAAACCATGTCAAACCCCTCCAACGGAAGCATATAGAGATCAACAGAGAAGGTATCTTTGCCCACCTGTAGGGGTACCGACTTGTAGAGGCCTATGCTTGGCACGCACTTTCCGTTGGCAATACATACCTTCAGGCCCAGTCGCTTTTGAATCTCCACCTTCAGGTCTGACACTAGCCCTTCACGCACGAAGTTGTGTGTGCTTCCTGAATCCACCAATACGGAGACAGGTATCCCGTGTGATGCGGCCAACAGCTGCATTATTTGTGAGTTTCTAACCCCATTGATAGCATGGAGGGAAATTTCTGGGTGCGCCTCCCCCTCTTCCTCACCTTCACTGTCATCATCCGGTACTTCAATCCAGAATAGGTGCTTACACTTGTGATCCGTGGAGTAGGACTCGTCGCAATTAAAAACAGAGGCCTTTAGCTCTTCGTTTTGCCATCTCCGCGCGGGATAGGCGCTTGAAGAATGAGGTAGGTGGAGTCCCTTTGCTGTTGTCCCCCATGGCCTTGGTCTTTGCTATAGGAGGGCCTCCACTGCTAGGGTTGAACTTGGATGTGATTCCGCCCCAATTTGTAGGCGCCCGCCTCGATGGAAGTATTGTTTCCGTTCGAATGCCCTGGCCATATTCATTGCAATGCCCAGGTTTCCAGGCTTCTGTAGCTCAATGTCGATACGAAGATCTTCAACTAGCCCTGCTGTGAACAAGTCAACCTGTTGTCGGGGTCCGAGGTCCGAGGTTCGAGCGAGGAGAGATTGAAATTGGCGCTGGTAGTCTTCTACAGAGCTTGTCTGCTTCAGATTTGCTAGCTCTCCCAAAGGGTTGTTGCTTAGAGGCGGGCCAAAGCGGATATGACAGTGGTCTCTGAATTGCTTCTAAGTCATCTCTGGCTCTTCTTGCTCTACCTGATCAAACCAAAGTTGGGCTTCCCCTACCAAGTGGAAGGCAGCAAGGCCAACCTTGTCAGCCTCTGTGGTCCTTTGATTGGTAAAGAATTTTTCGCACCTTTTAACCCAGCTCAGCGGATCCCCTTCTCCAGAATAGGCAGGGAACTCCATCTTTGAGTATCGCAGAGCCATGGTGCCGCTAGTTGGCAGTTCAGGTCTGACCCCCGAGCCTCTAGAAGAGTCATACTCTGCGCTAGTAGGGTTGTCTGCAGTGGGTAAAGGTCGTTGTCTAGCATCTTGAACAGTACGGCAAATCTCAGCAATCTGCTCCTCTAGTCCTTGCTGGCGGAAGGTGATTTGCTCCATAAAAACTTGCTGATGCGAGGTCAATTTCTCCATGAAGTCATCAAGTATGGATGCGATCAGATCCGTGTCACTCATGATCGGCTCTGATACCAAGTTGATATGGTCCCGAGTATAGGATTGAGTCATAGATCGAGATCCGGACTCATACTTGGTCATGCAACATGTAAGGGGGAAAGGGAGGAGGAAAGACTCGTCTAGACAAAGTCCCAATTACTCAATTTTCTTCCTCTCTTCATTGATAATAACACTCCTTTTATAAGGAGTTAATTACATGAATCATTCAAGGAGAAAAAAGAAAAGACAATCCCTAAAGGAAACAAGGAATCAAATAAATAAATGCCCTTTATTTATTTCTACTTATAACAGTAGCAAATTTGGGCAGTAGCAGAATTTGGACAACCAAATAGGCAGTAGCAGATTTATTCAGTAGCTAATTAGGTAGTAGTAGATTTATTCCAAGCTAATAATTTGCTTTCGATTATAGTGTCGTCCAACAAAGGCGTCCACATCAGTATGATACCTTCCTCGACTCTCATGGGTTGTATGCAGCGGCGCAAATAGGAAACAATAAATGCAGCCAATGAAGAAGCAACTTGGCAGTGATCAAAGATAGCAAACAGGAAATCTGTGATCAGTTGATCCACTGAATGCAGATACAGCTCTCACTGTAACAGAAAACACTTGCACCACTTATTCCACAGAAAGAGGAACTTGAATTAGCCCTTAGGCTGTGAACCATTTTCACTCGTTACGTAACAAAGTTCAGTATCCATATGTTAGCCAAGATCGGTCACTTTTAACAACTAATTTTTGAGATACAAGTTGCCTAGTGTAGAACTGCAAACTAAATTCGCATGAACAACCAATCATAAACCTGCTATAATAATTTAATTAATTATGGAAAATTTGTAGAATACGGCATACCTTTTATAAAGCTGCCTTTTCACCCTTTGAGGGTGTTCTTCACCCTTTGGAAGATACCTTTCACCCTTATAAATTAATTCTATCTTCTCTTGCTCAATTCACTCAATTCTCAAGTTGTGAGTTCCCCTTTCGAGTTCTTTATCTCTCCTCTCTAAGTGTTCCAAGGCTTCAAAAGTTTGTCAAGACTCAAAATTTGAAGTGCTTCTATTTTGATTCATAGAGCATTGTATCTTGGAAAGCGATTGCCAATCAATCATAAGTACTTGGACGGAGCAATATCATCCTAAAGCGAGAAGGTTTGCCTTCGCATGAACCTTAATTCTCTTATCTGAGAGGATAAACTGACCCGAAATGGTGTTGACATCCATAGAGATGTTTCAACAACCAGTATTATTAAGTTAGTGACTATCGATAGTAAATTGGTGGCAATGTTACCAGAAGGGATATGTCTACCATCCGAATGGGTGTCTCAATAACTGAAGGAGTGTGTTGAGAATCTAAAGACATGATCTGTGTCATTTTACCGTTACCCCACTGGTTCAAATCGTTGACTTGTCAACAAGCTAATTGATCTGACCCAAAATGTTGGACCAATCTCATGGGAGGAGTTCCAACAATATTAAATGGCCATGGCATAATGCCCCCAAAAGCGAAAATTTGGCATCCTGAGATTAATTTATAAAATGAGCTATGTCTGGAAGAATGGACATAAGGGGTACAAAAGAAGATAACAAAATTTGTCCAAAACACACACCAAGATATAAAAAAGGTTCGACATATCAACAATAGACAAATGGAAAGCGGATTCCAGTGAATCCAAAATAGTTTAGTAAATCATGAAACTATTGTTATCTCACATAGTACCTTCTCCAAGGAGTAATAATGCTTAAGCAAAAAATCACAAATAAGCCGAAGAAACCAAGAGGATGAAGAAAGTATTGTCCATATACAAAAATAAGTTCTAAGTACTGAAGAAGACAATCAGGTTACTAAATATATTAGAAGGGCTTCACCTGAATCGTGACTTGAGGTTGACCAACTTGGAGGGATCAAAGACATGAGAATGAATGAAATTTCTCTCAGAAACTTCAATAAAAGAACACTCGCTGGCAGCTTATATACCACCACAATAAAAGCCCTTCTTATCGCGGCGTTAACTGCAAAGCAGCAGCGAAAACTCCACCGTAGCAAAAGGCCAAGCAAGACTCTATTGTTACGCAAAAGATGCCACGCCTATAGTTCCACTGAACTCTCGTCGCCAAATTTGACGCCTTGCTCCTGACAAACAAACCCTAGAAGAAGAGACTCGAGACGCACAATATTTGTCATAGTCGGAGCTTCGTTCTTTAACGCCCGCTGAATGTCTGAAGTCGTCTCTTTTTCGTCTCGTCCGGATTCACCGCAAGGCGCCACCTTTAGCGAGAACTCTCCACCGCAGACCTGAGTCAAAGAACACAGCCAAATGAGAAACTCACCGAAGTTCTCGCAGCCCTCAACCACCAAAGGTCTCTGCCCTCAGGCCTCAGCCGCGCCCAACTCAAACAAACCTTCTCGAATCAGGAAAAGGAGAAAGGAAAACCAGTCCAGAGCTCAGAAAGCAGATCCAATCGCCCAAACACCGACACTGCGAAAACAGAGAAACCGAACCAATCACAATCACCAAAGCCAAAGCCAAACCTCACTTCATGGACGAGCAGGAAGCATCCGAACCCAGGAACAGCCGCAGCACTATTCCACCAGCCTAACCGACAGAGAAGACACGCTATCCGCCAAATCCGAGCTCCTTCTGCTCCCATCCACCTACCAAACCGACGCCCGAGCGATCGGAGTCCTCCTCCTGGCGCGAGGACGACGTCGCGAGCGAGCGAGCGAGGGAGGAAGGATCCGTGATGCACCGCGAGGAAGAACAGGAAATGGTCGGATGACGTGGGACCGGAGAACCACTACCGACTTCACCTACTCCTTTTTTGAAATTATTTTTTAATATTTATTTATTTATATTTATTTGTTTCCTTTTTCGCTGTCTCTGCTACGCCCAGCAATGCCGGCTCCTTCCTGTTTTCAATTAGTTATCCAGTTCCCTCGGAACGCATAGATTTATCCTAGTCCACCACTTACATCTCGAATTAGCGTCCATCACTTCCTTACTTGCCTATCCTAATCGTGTTCCGCAGGAACCCCAGGACCTCCGCAGCGCGGCTTGACCGGGCGCTCTTAGAAGGCCAGTAAGGGTCGGCCACGTGAGCGTCGATGCAGCCGCCCGTCAGAGATCGGACGGCCACTAAGGCGTTCGGTTCCGGGACCCTCCGCTTTCGCGTCGACATCACGGTGGCGGATCCTGTGCGACGCGCGTCGTACACACGTGCCGTCCACAAAACGCTCCGGTGTCGCGCCGGTGCGGACCATTAGCAGATCAACGTGGGGCCCACCGCGGTGCTACGGTGTCCGGTCCCGGGCAGGCACCAGCAGAGAGCCTTGTCCAGTAATGTTCCGGCAATTAAAAGGATCTGACTTTTGTGCTCTTTGGCAATAAATAAGCGACAATGATTAGGAAAATATCATATGTTAATTAAGAGGAAACAAGGGGAGCAATTATTGGGAAATTCTCTAGTAATTTTTTTTAATCAATATCTGCCCCTTTTTAATATTTTCCAAATTTAAATAAAGAAATATTTCTTTTTAATTATGATAATCTAGGCAATTATTGGGTGCTCCTCGAACAGTGTATTTATTGGGCCTCGCTAAATTGAAATTTTCAATTAAGGGCGATTAACATAATTTTTAATGTTTTTGTCCTAAATTGAATACATAGAATTGCATATGATCCGGCGGTAAGAATGGGGAACCCACTTCCTGAAGGGTCTCAGCTTGAGGACCGATGAAGGGCTGACTAAGCGGTTAATGGTCGCGCCGAGCAGTTGAGTAAGTCCGAGCGGATCTAGAGACAACCCATCCAGGAGCTTGAGTTTCCGACGCCAAGGCAGGAGGATCGAAGGGTCGAGCGGGAGTCCGCTCAGCTGCGGCCAAAGGGCCGAGCAGCCAAGATAAGGGCGAGGGTACAAAGGTGGCCGAGCGGCCTATGCTCTCGGCTCGGGATATGGGATATCAGCAGAAGCATGTCTAATGATTAGGCCGTACACAAGATCGCACGATGGAGGATCTTGCCGTCACATTATGGAAAGGTTGATACAGTAGCAGTATGGCCTCATGGACGTCTTCCTGCCATATCCATATCTGGGCATGGCCCTTCTGACAGACCCATGCCTGGGCATGGTCAAAGGCAGGTGGTTGCTTTGATTGACGCGCCCAGGCTTCTTCGAGAGGTCTATATAAGACCTCCATTTCTTCACCGGAGGTATGGAAAAAAGTCTTCATCTTGAGGCCACCTTTTTGTTATTCCTAGCCTGACTTGAGCGTCGGAGGGCCGTCGCCGGGACACCCCTCCTGGCTCGGTTTTTGCTGCAGGTTCGCCGGAGCATTCGAGTATTCAGCAGGGAGCGCCACGTGCCCAGTGTCCGTTGACTCCTGGTTCGGACAGGATCAAATTGGCGCCGTCTGTGGAAACGCTCCTGCATCCGACTGGAAACAATGGATGAGGCTGGACGACAACACACGGTGACGCTTTCGACGGAAGAACTCGAAGCTCTGGTCGAGATGAGGGCCGCTAAACTGGTGGAGCAAAAACAGAAAGCAGCGCCCGAGCGGGCAGAGCAACAAGCAACATCTGCGTCGGGTGGCCGAGCGGAAGCACCTCAAACCACCGTCGCATTCCCTCGGGCCTTATTTCGCACCCCTGAAGTCGCACCAACTCGAAAAGATAGAGGCTCTTCTTCAGACGAAATGCCAAGGCGGGATGACAGAAAAGGGAAAGCTCCCCGGGCGGACTCATCTCCCGAGCGGATCAATCGCCAATTCTCGGAGGTCCCTTCAAAATCATCGAAAAGCTCCGCTCGGGTGCTTATTATTTGGAGGATGAGGAAGGTCGGCAGCTAGATAGGCCGTGGAGCGCGAACCACCTCCAGCCTTACCGGGCAGGGTGAAAGGTGTGTCTATGTAAATCATCTTGTGTACTTTTTTCGACTGAATAGTTGAAATGCAGAAACGGAAAATCAAAAGAACAAATAAGGCACCGCCAACAAAGAAACGAAGGTCCCGAGCCGCTCGGCCGGAGGTAAATGGGTCGAGCCAAGCGCTCGGAAATTGAAGGCCCCGTACCATTCGGACGGAGGTATATTATCCTAGCCAAAATGCTCGACGAAGCAGACCCTGAGTCGGTCGGCCAGGAGTACGTTCTCCAAGCTAGGGAGCAAAAAGATGAAAACACATGGAGCATTCCCCGCTGAACGGCGTATGCATTTAGATTCGTAAGCAAATGACCCGTGCCGGTCGGGGATAAGTTATGAAGGCCAAGGTCGCTTGACCTGGTAAGGAGTTAGCCTTGAAGGCCGTCTAGCCCAGATGTTAAACCGTAGAGCCACGCCGATCGGCTATAAATGTCCGTGCCGACGAGCACCGTCGTTAAAGATCGAGAGCCGCGCCGATCGGCTATAAATAGGCGCGCCGACGAGCACCGTCGTTAAAGATCGAGAGCCGCGCCGATCGGCTATAAATATCCGCGCCGACGAGCACCGTCGTTAAAGATCGAGAGCCCGATCGGCTATAAATAGCCGCGCCGACGAGCACCGTCGTTAAAGATCGAGAGCCGCGCCGATCGGCTATAAATATCCGCGGCTGACGAGCACCGTCGTTAAAGATCGAGAGCCGCGCCGATCGGCTATAAATAGCCGCGCCGACGAGCACCGTCGTTAAAGATCGAGAGCCGCGCCGATCGGCTATAAATATCCGCGCCGACGAGCACCGTCGTTAAAGATCGAGAGCCGCGCCGATCGGCTATAAATAGCCGCGCCGACGAGCACCGTCGTTAAAGATCGAGAGCCGCGCCGATCGGCTATAAATATCCGCGCCGACAAGCACCGTCGTTAAAGATCGAGAGTCGCGCCGATCGGCTATAAATAGCCGCGCCGACGAGCATCGTCGTTAAAGATCGAGAGCCGCGCCGATCGGCTATAAATATCCGAGCGCAAAGCCGACGAGCTATAAACATCCGCGCCGACGAGCCCCGTCGTTAAAAATCGAGAGCCGCGCCGATCGGCTATAAACATCCGCGCCGACGAGCACCGTCGTTAAAAATCGAGAGACGAGCCGGCGTATATAAACGTCCGAGCGGAACGTCGACGAGCACCGTCGTTAAAAATCGAGAGACGAGCCGGCGTCTATAAATGTCCGAGCGAAAGGTCGACGATAACGAGCGTTCGCAAGTACTAAATTAATTAGGTCCGATCGGCCATCGGCTTGCCAACACTTCGCATTCACTGGATGCAAGCAGTGTAGCCAAGCGTTAAACGATTTCGAGGAAAACGAGTCTACCGATTAACCTGATCAGTCGTTTGGTAGGAAACATGAGGAGCCCAACTGATTCTACGAATAAGCAGCAACACACTAGAAGGAGATAATGAAGGGCAAACAAATACAAGCAAAGGGGCATCATTTCATTAGAAGAAAAATTATGCCGAACGGCACGTACAAAAATTTTACATCCGCCGAGCGGATGAAATACAGAAAGTACTTGAAATAACTCGCATCACTCCGGATCCTCAAAATTAAAAAAGGCGTCCGGGATGTCGTCAATCATGGCTGCCAGTTCAGGAGGGGGAATGCTCAGGTCAGCAGGAAGGTGCCCCCCCTTCTTAAAGTACGCCGTGGTGACCTTGACCGCCTCGATGAAGGTTGAGGAGACGTTGCCACCGAACTTTTCGCTAAAGCGCTCCGAGCGGAGGTATTCCTGGCGCGCTGCTGCTAGGCGACTCGGCTCTCCCTCCTTATATTTTTTGAGTGCCGCTCGGGAAGCGATTAAGGTATCTTGGACTGCCTTCAAGTCCACCTCGGCTTTTGTGCGTTCTGCCGAACGGTCCTCCCGCTCGGCGTTCAGCTGGGCGTTAAGATCCTTGGATTGCTGATCTAGGGCCCAGACTTCAACCTTCATCTTATCCAGATCCGCGATCGCCCGCTTCTTCCGACTGCTGGCGCGCTTCACGTCTGCGTCGCGTATCTTCACCAGGCCTTCAAGTCGAGCCACCTCTGTAGCTAGGTCTGCGGCCTTCTTCTGTTCGGCCTCGAGGGCTTGTTTCTCCCGCTCGGCAGTGGGACCCCCCGACACTTGAAGTTTTTCCAGGAGGTCCTCCAGCTCGGCTAGCCGATGGCTAGTGGCGATTTGCTCAGCCCAGCGCTGTAAAGGAAATAATAAAATCAGGAACCAAACAGTAGCATGGCACAGGAAGAAAGATGAATTTACCTGAGTGGCCTGCTGCATGTTGTTGTCGCCGAGCTGCTTGGGCGTCATGAGGGCCACTTGAATCTGCGCGTCCTCAAAAAGCTTGGCGAGCGGACCCGTCAAGGTTATTTCGTGAACGGGGCTCGATGGCCGATCGGCGGACAGTAAATATTCCTCCGATGGGAATCGGAGGGTAGTCTTGATGGTTGGATGACCGGACGGCGCTTCTTCAGTCGCGGCCGCCTGATGCGAGGACTCCCCTATAGTGGAAGTTTCGCCCAACCGACGTAAGCGGCGACGAGTCCGGGGAGGAGAGCCAGAGGGCTGTGCGGTAGGCGAAGCCACAGGGGTCCCGATCTGTGAGGGCGTGCGAGCAGGCGAAGTTACTCCGATCGGAGCCTGTGTTTCCCCCTCTTGGGTCGGCGGAAGGCTGGAGTCTCTTCGACGTTTCCGCCGAACCTCCAATGGTGGATCTCCAACCTGGGGGACGCCCAGCTCGGCGGGGGCTGAGGAAACAGGATCCGCCTCAACCTCCGTTGAAGCGGATGGGGCAGCTTCTGTTTCCGGGGCGGACTGTGTCCCCCCCTCTCCTACATCCGCCGGGCGGCTAGGGATAAGACCCCGCTCGGCGAGTTCCTTCTTTGTGGCGGCCTCAATTTCTACGGCCTTCAACTTCAGATGATCAGTAGCCTTGGAGCGCCACATGACTTCAGCTGTAGGGAAAGAAATTAAAATCAGTTAGATAAAAAAGGCGTAGAGAGTAAAGAATCCTTACTCATGCGGAAGGGGAGATTTGCCCGAACGGGAGACAATCCGAAAATATACAACACCCCCTTGAGCAGCAACTGGTCGATCTTGTATCGCTGGCCGGACAACCAGTTCGCCGCATGAAGATAGGCTGGATTGCTTCTGAACTTGCCGAGCTCCGGCTGGGTCGGCACAGCGGTCTGTCATTTGGTTCGGAATGCTGGCCGCTCGGGAAGTCGGATATAGAAGAAAAACTCCTTCCAGTGTTTGTTGGAGGTCGGCATATTATCAAAAAATTTAAAGCCTATTCTACTTTGGAAAATAAAAGTGCCCGGCTCGGATTGTTTGGGATAGAAAAAGAAGTGGAATATTTTGGGGTCAAGAGGGATACTGTGCAGCTTGAAGAGGACGACCACCCCGCTCAGCAGCCTAAAGGAATTCGGCACAAGTTGGCCGAGCGGGATGCGAAAATAGTTACAAACCTCTAAAATAAAGGGATGGGTAAGAAATCTAAGGCCGCCCTGGAATTGGTCTAGAAAAAACAAATGGTGCCGATCGGGGGGTCATGGGGCCGGTCAGTCGGGTCGGCTACAACTATTTCATGGTTATCAGGAATCCCATACGTCCGAACAAGGCGCCGAGCACCCTCCTCATCAAATCGACTCTCCATGGTCAGGTACCAAGGGCCATGAACACCAACAGCGGGTTCGGAGGAGCTTGCCATCTCGGAGAGGCGAAAGAATAGCAAGAAATCGAAGGAAGGGGAACGAAAGGGGCGAAATGAGCAGAGAAAACCTAGTAAGTGAAGGAAGAAGACTCACTGGGAAGGAAACGGGCGGAAAGAATCACCGATGAGATGATCGCCGCCTAAAAACAGACACTGGATCGCCGGAGACCGCAGCAACAGAACGAAACAGAAAGACAAAGCGCAAGCAAGTGGCCGGCCAAAAAAGGGGACGGAGGCTTTATACGGCTGAGGTCGGTCGGCCTCCGCCGTCCGATCTAGGTCACGAGAAACGAGGATGCCATCGGGCCGTCCATTTCAAACGGGGGCGTCCCATCGTAAGTGACGCCGCCGCCACACAATGGTCGACACGTGGCGCCATGTCACCAAGCGCAATTAATGCGCCCATACCGCGCACGCTTCGCCTTAATGAAAAAGATTGCACAATTTCCGAGAAGATTTAGACAAGCAAGCATCCACGTTGAGCGACAAGACAACCAAAACGAAGAGCCGAGCGGCTAAGTTTGGCATAAGGGCCGAACGGCTTAAGGGATATTATAAGCAATGGTAAGGCGGCGACCGCCCGCTCGGACACATAGTCCAGTCAGTCGGACTCACTGCCTCCTTCGACTAGACTTGAAGGGAAGGCAAGTGATCCGGCGGTAAGAATGGGGGACCCACTTCCTGAAGGGTCTCAGCTTGAGGACCGATGAAGGGCTGACTAAGCGGTTAATGGTCGCGCCGAGCAGTTGAGTAAGTCCGAGCGGATCTAGAGACAACCCATCCAGGGGCTTGAGTTTCCGACGCCAAGGCAGGAGGATCGAAGGGCCGAGCGGGAGTCCGCTCGGCTGCGGCCAAAGGGCCGAGCGGCCAAGATAAGGGCGAGGGTACAAAGGTGGCCGAGCGGCCTATACTCTCGGCTCGGGATATGGGATATTAGCAGAAGCATGTCTAATGATTAGGCCGTACACAAGATCGCACGATGGAGGATCTTGCCGTCACATCATGGAAAGGTTGATACAGTAGCAGTATGGCCTCATGGACGTCTTCCTGCCATATCCATATCTGGGCATGGCCCTTCTGACAGACCCATGCCTGGGCATGGTCAAAGGCAGGTGGTTGCTTTGATTGGCGCGCCCAGGCTTCTTCGAGAGGTCTATATAAGGCCTCCATTTCTTCACCGGAGGTATGGAAAAAAGTCTTCATCTTGAGGCCACCTTTTTGTTATTCCTAGCCTGACTTGAGCGTCGGAGGGCCGTCGCCGGGACACCCCTCCTGGCTCGGTTTTTGCTGCAGGTTCGCCGGAGCATTCGAGTATTCAGCAGGGAGCGTCACGTGCCCAGTGTCCGTTGACTCCTGGTTCGGACAGGATCAGCATATAAGCAGGTAGAGTTCCATAAGATCGAACTTAGATTCATAGATCACAATAGGATTTTTTTTTTAGGGACAAAAATTAAGAAAGCCTCCTCCAGTATTCAATCGTGTATAATTATTCAATTACTTTTCTACATTATTATTAGACAAAATAATCTATTATTGTAGATATTAGAAATTAATTAGCTGAATTTAAATATATTAAATTAAATTTGATTTATCTGTCAAGATGACCTGAGCCGATAATCGCAAGCTGCTAGCAGGGGCAGATTTCTATCAACTATTGAACTCAGACTGTACAGTAGCCGAGCGAGCTGAGCGATCGACGGGGCTGAGCAACCGAGCAAGCTCAGAGGCTGGTTAGATAGGCTGAGCGAGCAGTTAGGCTGACCGGACAGAGTAGCCGAGCGAGTGACCAGCCAGGCGTGTGTACTACCGAGTGAACCGAGTGAGAGGTCGAGCGAGTGACAAGCCAAGCGTGTGTACTACCAAGCGAACCGAGTGAGAGGCAGAGCGGAATTTCACCAAGCGAAGTGCCCAAACGGGCTATGCGGCCAAGCGAGTGAGCGACCAGACGGGTGAGTCACAAACCAAGTGACCGAACTACCGAGCAAGTAAGGGAGCGGCCGAGCGAACTGGCCAAGCGAGCTGAGGCCGGGCGGGTGTGCGACCGAACGAACGTAGAGGCTGAGTGAATTTCACCGAGCAGACTGAAGGGTCAAGCGAGTAAGTAGTAGATAGGCTAACCGGGCAAATAAGTCGAGTGAGCAGTTAGCCTTATAGTGGAAGGTAGGGTGGCCTAAAGGCAGAGAAGCCGAGCAGTCCAAGCGAGCGGGTGGGCGAGTAAACTGAGCATGCTACGACTAGATGGGCTTGCAGGCGGTGCAGCCGAGCAGGCAATGAGGTAGGGCGGGCGCTGCGACCGGGCGAGTGATGCGAGCGGCCAGACCTGTGAACCGAGGCCTGCAATATGCAGTTTCCTTGAAACAAATTCGCCCTACCTCCGGTTGTGCTTCAAGGTTTTCTCGGGTCGTTTATTTCCGAGAATACAACGGTGAACCGTGATTTCCACCAATCACTAATGGTCACGGCGAACTGAGAGATACCCGACTGTTATCATGGGCACTCCACCAAGCAAGAGATGCATGACAGAGGAGAAGGGGAATGTAAGTGGAGAGCTTCAACTTTTTGAGTATGTAACAGCAGTCTCCTTATATAAAAGCTTAGACCAATAGGCAGCGTTGTTGGTTGTTCCACTTGGACAAATTTTGTCTCGACCGGTCCGGCATTCAGCGCACACATGTCATGCTCACACATGAGTCAACTTGGTTCGGTGTAATCTGGACCCTGGATTTGCATCCCCCATACACACCCACGTTTGAGAGAAAGCTCCTCCCCATGCATTTATTCACATCATCAATGCATGTGAATTAATATAAACCAACCAATATGCCTTGAAACTCCCAATATGAGACTAAAGTCCCATTTATAATGAAGTTTCGTGTCTCTTCCACCTCTTCTCTATTCGCATATATCCAACAACTATTTAGTATTGTTCAGTACTGTTATCTCTCATCTAAATCTCTCGTTTAATTTTTGAATCAGATTGGCGTGCTGCAATAACTACGATTTTGTAATTACTATCACGTGAATGACGAGTTCTTGGACTTTCTAATATTTTCTCTTTATCATTCTACTTCTCTATTTCATCGTAGATTTTTCACAAATATCTTTTGAAATTTTATTGATAGTGTATTTATTTGAATGCAAAATACATCAAAAAATCTCACTTTGATTCGCTTAATCAATCTTAATCAACAATACAAATACAACTCAATTTATTTATCATTTACGTTATTGTAGTTATGAAATCGTAAATACTATAATTGTGTGATAGCTAAAATTTCATAATTATTATAATACATTTTCAGTTCAGAATTAAATGAAAAATATAGATAGAAAATAATAATAAAAAATTATAATGAAGGACAATTGTATTATTTTATAATGCCAACTGATGAGATGAGGCACCCTTTTATAAAAAAAAAACAAAAAAAGCAAAATCAAAGTAAGATGGATGATTTGTTGAAGAAGGTGTAAAAGTAGTTGAGGACGTTTGATATGATTATCATGAGAAAGTTGTGGAACCGTTCTACAATAAGGTTTCTTGTTAAGCCTAAATTTGATTACTTAACCATTGATGTAGAGGATGCAATAAACCTATTTAAAGATTTAACCACCAACTGACTTTATGCATGTGCTCTTCAAATGGAATATAAAAAGAGTCTTTATTTTTGTTCTATAATTTAATGTTCACGTTTTGTTTAAAACAACGAGTAATTGACACTTATGACTCGATATAATTGTAAATTAATTTGATTTTGAATGGAGATCATTGCCAAGTCAAGAAATATTTCAACTGAAATGATCATTTTCTATTATACTAAATATTGAAGATTTATTATTATTATTATTATTAGCAAAGCAACCGACCAGACATTTAGTTCAAATCCCTATTCAAATTCAACAACTACCTCACTTTCTACAGTAGGTTCACCAGCCAAAACATTAAACTCGATAATTGAATCTTGTGTGGCCCTCACAAGAAGTATTGACGTAATTGAGCCCGCGACCGTTTGGGAAGAACGATATCATATAATTGAACTTAGTTTGAATAATCAATTACCCTGGTTAGGTGGTCAAGAGGTTTATGCTCTGTTTATCTCGAAGGATGGATGGAAAAGCGAAAGAACCTTGCCGTCACAGCCAGCCTAGTGAAACTTTGCGGCCATGGGGCCGTGAACGAGGCAGCGCAGCCTCTGCGAGGTCATTCTCGGCCATGAGCGATCTTGAGACCACGAGCAAACGAATTTTTAAATCCGTCCGTCCATTATTTTACAACAATCAAACAGAGGGAGGAAAGAAGTTAACATAAATCCTAGAGTGATGCAGAAACCACAAAAATTCAAACCGGGTCGGTGTCGAACATTTCAAGCTCAAACGTGACATTGCATCCGATCCAAATTGGCATTTTTCACCAACCGATGTGTTTTTTCGATATATTCGCAAACTATACATAACCAATTGTTGGAAAATTGAGTCCGTCTTATCGACATCCATATTATTTGGACATGACCTTCCATCTGACCCCGATCCCAGTCCCAGTATTGATCATAATTATCATTAATTATGAGCCAATTAGGAATAAATGTTGAGCTCGAATTTGACCCTCCACCCGTTTCCAATTTGGTTTTCTGTCCACCGATATGGTAAAAGATTGTGAAATGACAGTTATTAACCGCCAAACTCAGCCATGTTTTCTTGTCTGTTCAGCTATTTTAGAGCTCAACAATGGCATCACTCCAACTCCTGAAAATTCCATTGCCACAAAGCTCCTGAACAGATGCCACCCCCATCGAGGAGCCCCCGCACCGCTGAGCTTCGCAAGATGAACTCCCACAGAAGCAGCCGTAGCTCGGAGAGCAGACTGATGCTCGAGTCGGAAAACAATGAGGATGTTGACGATCTCTTTCTGTTCACCGAGATGAAGAAACATGAATCAGGCAAAAATTCTTAGATCTCATTCCGTCCTTCTGTCTCATTTTATTCCATGCTTAAAGAAGATCAGAATTGTTCGCTGTTTCTGACTTTAGAATCATCAGCAGAAATCACATACTTTTCGGCTCGTCAAAGCGAGAGAAGAGATTCACCAAAAGCTTCAGTTGGTGGCAAGAATGAGTACAATTGGTGAGTTCTCTGTGTCTCAACAGCGAAATGAAACTGAGGACAAGGCTTAACCAATTGGTGTGATGGGAGCAGGCTTTTAACTCCTCCAGGATCTCCCCTGAATGATATCGATCGAGAGCTTAAACCGGTGGATAATCCTCGAAACAAAGCAAGAACTCAAACAACTACAACTCCGCGACCATCTACGGTATCATTCTGACTTTGGTAATCTGCTTTCAGTATTGCATACTTTTTAAGTGCTATTGTTGCAGAATGGAAAGACCCAAACTAGAGACACCGTGGCTACATCTCCTAGAGATGCAAAAAGAGAACCATCTCGGCGGTTAAGCAGTGGTAACACTAAGGCGAAAGAGAAGAGGAATGATATTGTGTGTGTCGGGTGCACGAATTCACATCTATGCAGCTTCGACTTGATTAGTGTGATAGAGGAGGAGCCGTTTCCAGCAAAAGGTGCATCAGAACAAAATTTCGGTGGCCTTGTCAACTCTGGACAGGAGGAAGGTGCGCAAGAAACATTAGTAGACACCTCAAAGCATGAGAAAGCTTGTGGAGATGCCAATCTGATGAGTGCTACTCAGAAATCGCGCTTTGCAAAAGATGTGTTAGATCAAAATGCCCATGTCTGCCCTACTAAGTCAGAAACAGCAGCAGGTAATTTATCAAAATGAATCAGCATAATCCTTAAGTAGGGCAACTAATCAAAGAGAATTCTTGTCTCCTTTCTCCTGGCAGAACTAAGCAAGACAGCTGAAGCTCCAAGAAACTTTACTTCAGAAGAAGCCACCGACGCTATACTTCTGTGCAATTCTATTGTTCATGACCTTGTCTACGAAAGTGCAGCCATTGAGTCTGAGAATCAGATGGCGCTCACAGAGATTTCTCGTCCATCGCTTGAACAGTTGGTGAAATCTGCTTCGGATCTGAAGTATTTTCGATATGTATACTATAAACGTAATAAGAATTTGCAAAGATTCAATAGGAAAAAGCAAGAATTTGATACCAAAAAAGCACTAAGTGATTTAAGAACTGATGCAAAAAGTAAAGAGCATGTAAAACCCCCCAAGATAGAATCAAAGTGCAACTGCAGTATCATGTAGAGAGATATCTTGTGGCCATAATTATAAACAATAAGTATTATACTTAATGCCTTCTTGTTAAAGTTCTCTTATAGTCTTCCAAGTGTTCATGTTTCAAAAAGGAATAGACATAATAAAGTTTGTTCTTTGTTTTTGATTCTCAAATTGCATTGTATTCGTTTAGGTTTTCTACTTCATGCTTTGAGAAAATGGTGTCTACCCATACTAGTCTACATCAGCTTGGTAAAGGTAATCGATGACCATGTAATGATTTACACCTATAGACACTACAATCTACACATGTGAAACATGATCATAGAGGACAGAATCGGTTTGATAGATGTGTTGCTTAGCTCTGATTCAGATTGATCAACCCAGAACATCTTAGGAGGTCACAATGCCATTGTTGTCGATGCAAACATCCAATTTGTGATACTGTCTTTTCATCAATTGAGTTTGTATGGCAAAAATATTGTGATGGTTTTGTTGGAAGTCCTACTAACAATGCAGGAATAGGTTTCTTCAAATAAAGAAACAACAAAGTTGCAGGATGTGAAGTTCTTCAGATCTCTAAGATTTTGACGACTGAAGCCTATGCAATTCTCGGAGGTTCTTTGAAAAATTATACAGCGTTCGTTAAACATAGTAAGCACTTGAGTATACATGTCGACAAAGGCTGCTTTGTCAAAATGACAACTCTGTTAAGAGCCCCAGCTGATAAAAAGTTAGATGTGTCAATGGATCAAGTTCTGAGTCATTCGAAATCGTGCTTATGCCAGTCCAAAATGACTTAGGATCAAACCCAGCCAGAGCCCTCTCCCTTGGGACCAACTTAAAGGAAATACAACTTGTGAAATTTTATATTAACGGATGCAGAATGAAAACTCTTTTGTTTCAGACAAATTTTGGCCTTCATTCTTCAATCTCGCGGAGCTCCTCTGTTCATTCATGAGTTTGATTAGCTGTAGGCTACCCCATTAGCACGTTCCAACGTCCGACTACAAAACTTTCAACCACAAGCCACCTCATTGTGCGCTTGTGTTCAAACAGTTGCAGTTGGAGGTTCTGCTTGACAATGTCTCCAGTTGACCTATAAAAAGCTCAGGAGAGAGATGGTCAAGCTTGGCTACAACCCTAATGGCAAATGTCTTATGAACTCTAAAGAAATGATCCTGAGAGTAACAAGTTATGACCTCTTTATAGACAGTCTGAGAACCTATAAACATTCTTTGAGACTTGAGTAGATTCTTGTCACTACTTAAAAACTGGTGGGATGAATCTAAAATGCATGTTTGAAACTAAGCAAAGCTCCTAAACAATTACCATGCTGTCTATAGCCTTCAGTTCGAAGCATTACAATCTTTAACTTAAGATGCACAAAGAGCATTTTATCTAATATACAGAATAATACAAACTAAGAGGAACTGCATTAGCTAAGAAGAGCAATGGAAGAATAAAAGGCTGAATCAGCAAATCTATAAATAAGCAGCATACACAATGATTTATTGGAGAGCTAAATTTAAATTTTCCAGTAAAAGACAGTGGATAATAATACAATGAGTGAACAAGAAATATTACAGATTGGTCAAACTGAGAAAGACCAAAATCTTAGCAAGAATGGAGCTAAAGTTCAGCACAAGACATACCATTTTTACAGATGAAGCTTCCCATAGCATGCCAATTACAGCAAGTCCGATTCATCCTTTCCATACACAAGAGGGAATTCATCAAACTGCTCCGAGCAATCATAGGACTCTCCCAACGACTTCAAATTTTCGGAAACCTTGTACATAGAAGGTCTCTCCTTAGGTTGAGCAACCACACAAGCAGAGGCAATCTTCAAGACTTGCATCATCTCATCATCCTTGCCCTTACCGAGAAGGGATCGATCAATTGCCTCAATGTCCTTGCCATTTGCTGAAAGCATGTTCACCCAATCCACTAAAGTCCCCTTGAACTCTTCCCGGTCTAAGTCAAGCTCAGTGGCTGCCTTACCGGAGACAAGCTCCAACAGAACAACTCCAAATGCATACACATCGCACTTAGGAGTGGGATTCGGATTGGTGGAGCACTCCGGCGCAGTGTACCCAAACTCCCCAAATTCCCCGTTCAAGAACTGGCTCGTGTCTGTGCTGTCGGAGGTCGACGCCCTTACCAACCTAGCAATGCCGAAGTCCGTGATTCTTGCCTCGTAGTCGTCGTCGAGGAGGATGCTCTTTGAGCTCAAATTTTGGAGTAGGAAAGGGATTTGGAATCCATGGTGGAGCCAGGCTAGGCCACGAGCAGCGCCAACCGCTATCCTGACCCGTGCCGGCCAGTCAAGCGCGACGTCCGGCGACTGGAGGGCCGAAGCGAGAGAACCGTTCGGCATGTACTTGTAAATGAGAAGCCTTTCGTCCTCGACGAGGCAGAAGCCGAGGAGGGGCACCAGGTTAGGGTGGCGGAGCTGCCCGAGGGGCTCCATCTCCGCGTGGAACTGCTTCTCCGGCACAGTGCAGGAATGGAGCCGCTTCACGGTGAGCGCGGAGCCGTCCCGGAGAAGGGCCTTGTAAGCGGTCCCAGCCCGCGAGCTCCCGGCGACGATGATGTTGCTGCGGTGGAAATCGGCCGTGGCCGCCATCAGGTCGGCTAGCCTGACCTTCTTGATGGGCTTCTGGAACAGGGATACGGGCGTGAGCCGGTGCTGCGCCCGAAGTCGCTCTGCCCACCACCTACTGCCCTCCTCCCCATCCCTAGGAGCCGCTTGTTTTCGAGTCGGCGTCCAGCACCGCCAGATCAGATAAGCTAGGACAAGCGAGGCGGCGGCGCCAAACACACCGGCGGCTACGATTATAATGATTCTGGTCGTCGAGAGCGATCGGCCGCATCTGGAGGAAACCGGGCGGCCACAGAGGCCGTCGTTGTCCTCGAAAGAGGAGGAATCAAACTTCTGGCCAAGTGAAGGAAGGATCGGACCGGAGAGGCGGTTCCTGGAGAGGTCGAGCTGGTTGAGTCGGGAAAGCTCGGCGAGGGCCGGAGGGATCCCGCCCTGGAGCTGGTTGCCAGCAAGGCTGAGTATGTTGAGGAACCGGCAATCGGAGAGCTCCGGCGGGATGGTGCCGTTGAACTGGTTGTCGGAGAGGTCGAGGGAGACGAGGTAGGGAAGCCAGGAGCAGATCTGGGAGGGGATGGGGCCGGATAGGGCGTTGGATGAGAGATCGAGAGTGTTGGCCGAGGCGCAGAATCGGATGTCGGAGGGGATGGAGCCGGCGAGGGACACACCCCTTAGATTGAACCCTAGGACGCGATTCTCTTGCGGGTTCCAGCAGGAGACGCCGACGAAGCTGCAGACGAAGCCCACGGTGGTGTTGGAGAAATTCCACTGTAGGGAGGAGTTGCCGGCGTCCAGGGCGGCTTTGACGCCGCGCAGGCATCGGACGTCGTCCTCCTGCGCGATCGTCGTCTGCAGCAGGAGCAGGAGGTGGAGGAGGCAGAGCAAGAAGGCGGTCATGGTGATCGGAATTTGGAAGAGTAAAGGCATAGACAGACAAATTGCATTGGATTGGGGGACTGTGATATGCCACTACATACTGCCAAGCGGACCAGGGTCGTGGAGTCGACTTTGACTTCCAACTTCAAACCTGGAAGTTGAGAGTGCGCTTACTTTACTCCCCATTGTGAAGTCCCTAAAATTCGAGCACAAATTTTTTTAAAAAAATCTAAAAATTATTTTAACGTAATATTGTTTTACTTGCTGCTGATGGAATGACAGAGTCTCAGTTTCGATAATAGATAAATTTTTTATAATAGTAAGAGTATTTTTTTTTTATTTATACCAGTGTTTTTTCATTTATCTTTAAAATTTAATATTAAATTTAGACTTCCATTTTTTGAATTTATGTATAAACTTATCTTAAATTTTTTATTATCTTTATTCTTTCTTATTTTCTTCTGTCCCCCCTTTTTAATTATTCTCTCTCTCCAGTATAATATCTACTTATCATTATTATTCCTTTATTTTTTTCTCCCTAATTAAATAATATTTTAATATTTATGTAATGAATTTTATTCCCTTAATTCAAAAAAATACTATTTATGAAATATAAATATAGAAAATAGATAGAATAACTGATGTAAAGATTTTTTTTTAGGTATAATTTTATTTGATATGCTAGGCAGAACTAGAAGAAGACTCTAAGATTTAGAAAAAATAATATCTGGCACTCTTTCTTGTGCACATCACAAAGAGAGTAAAGGGAAAAGTTAAAGCGGGAATAAGGAAGAGGGTCCTTGACGCAGACACTCCGACGCTCAAGTTAGCATAATAACCGAGTGAAAAGTGAAGAAGAAGATGAACAGTATAACAACAATGTAAACGCACATGTATCATATAAAAGTCTTTCCTCCTTACCAACGGAGATGATTGCCATTTTATACCATCTCTCATAATCTTCGCAATTAATGAGGCGACAAAATATGTCGGATGTCAGAATATGTTGAAATAATAGAATATTCTCTTATGAGTAGTCATTATTCTCTGACAGATTGTTGTGATTATTTGACGATGCTGACCGACCTTGTAGTCGATCGATTGTATGCTGGGACACTACAAAAAGAGTCGCGACTAACGACTGAATATTCCGTCGGCATTCCGTCGGTAAATGAGCTTTCCGACGGAATTTCTGACATCGGGAAGAATTGGGTCGGCGCTTAATTTACCGACGGAAATTGTATTCAGTCGGAAATTACCGACGGAATGTATGACTTCCGTCAGTATTTATTAACGACAGAAAACTTATCCCGTCGGCAAAGGGCAAACGGCATGTAACGGAGGTTGCCGACTGAATCAAATTCCGTCGGTTTTTTACCGACGGAAATAAACTTTCCGTCGGTAATCACCGACGGAATTAACCTTTCCGTCGGTAAAATACCGACGGAATTATACATTCCGTCGGAGAATACCGACGGAATTCAATTTTCCGTCGGTGCTTTACCGACGGAATGTTGAATTCCGTCGGTGAACACCGACGGAAAGGTTAATTCCGTCGGCATGGTATCGTAAAAACCTGTTGCTGTTTGATAAATTACCGACAGAATGTAGATTTCCGTCGGAAATTACCGACGGAAAATTGAATTCCGTCGGCAATATGCAGTAAAAAATTTTAAACCCCTGCCCTGCATTTCCCACTTATCATATATACAATTTTTTTTACAATAAAAAACATCACACATACATAATCACAATCCACACAATCAACAACCAACACAACATACAATATGCTCACAAACAAATAATAAAACTGTCTAAAAAACAATACAAAACATATAACAAGTGACCATATCTCTAAAATTTAATACAAAATAAAACATAACCAAATATCAAGTACTGACAATCATAAACATCCAAAAGTATTGATAAGTCAACATCAAATACAAAATATCCAAACTTACCATGATACATCACCTACACATAAATCCAAATATAATTCTGTAAAAGTCAAATATAAGAGATTATAATCAGACTGAATCGATATAATTGTAATATATAACTAATTTTGCATGTAATAAAATACCTGAATTATATTGTAGATATCCAATGATAGTACAGTGGTGAATGTATCAATATGGACTCCTGCAAAATGCAATACAATTTAAGATAAATATCTAAGAATATCCAAATAGAATAATTATATTTAACTTAATTAATGTATGATAAATTAAAACCACTTAAGAATCTGAAACCTAAAAACAACTACAATATACTTTAAGCATACAACTACTAAAATTGAGCCACCTCCACAACCACTTAAGAATCTGAAACCTTATAAAAATAACTACAATATTCATTTTATGATTGAAGTAGTTCAAGTTATTGTATCATAAGCCTAATGAGGACAACAGGCAAATCTGAACCTTTAGGTTATGCTTGGAACCTTGTCCCATTAAAGGACAGATTATGCATGGAATCTAGTGTCTATGAGTTTGATTGTCAGCAGAGTTGTGTTGGAGTTGGTCTGGCCATGGAACAATACAACACTAGTACTCAAAGGAATAATAAGCATATCAAGTTAGTTTCTGAGTGTGCATAAGCTGCACTCCGAATTTACTCGATAGTTGAATTAAGGAAAGGTTGTCCATCTCGAAAATTAATCGGGTGAAGTTTGGACACTTGGATTATTAAAAAAAACAACAAATGAAAGTTTAACAAACTTAGAGTTTGTCACTAGGCAAAACAACTTAAAGTTTAACAAACTAGAGGTTGTGGAGGGCTTGGTTATTGGTGTTAAGGATGGTTAATCAATCAAATAAGACACTGTTAGTATATCAATAATCTAGCTTCTTTATTTTTTCTACTTCTTCCAGTAGCATGGTTAAAGTGTGGTTATGAGAAATTTTATGATGGAGAAAGTAAACCAGATGTTTGGTACACAATCAAACAACACTAATATTGAATTAATAACAACTAGGAACTATAGATAACAACATTAATATTTAAGACATAAGCTATATGTTTAAAAAAGGAACATAAATTACTAATAATTAAAAAATACTTACGACTCTCCGACAACCCTAAGAACTGTAGATCCACGAAGTGGTGGTGCTGGATGATCTGTCATGAGATATAATATCTACAAAATAGCATTACAACACATCATAATAAAGTTTACAAACATGATAATCAGGCAATAAAACAAGATTGAAGCATAACTTACTTGATGAACAATAATGCTAAAATGTAATCAATGCTAGACTCTAGAAATAGTTCTACTCAACATCAAAAGTTTGTAAGTCATCGTCGCTAGACTGTGTTATTTTCTAATCAAAGTTATATCAGACCTACAATTGTTTTTTTATAAAGTTTACATTTCTGCATAGTTAACATCTTCCGGAGAAATCTCCAAAGAATATTACCCAACGAAAGACAGACAATTACAAATACTCTAGATTCCTCTGCAGAGAGCCTATTATACAGCATAGAAATCAGCAGCGTAGATGAGATTTAAACCGATATAGGCTCTCTCTCGCACATTGGAGAGACGAACTCAGTCGCTAACAGATCCGATCTCATATGAGAAGCAAAAAAACTAGAATCGAAAAGAAATAAGCAGTGTACATGGGCACGGGCCTGCAGCAACTGCCTGCTGCAAGCAAGGGCCTACGACGCCCGACCTACTGCGAGTAGGGGCCTGCGGCGGCCGGCCCTGCGGCAGTCGGCCGCCGCGAGCAGGGGCATGCGGCGCTGGCTTGCAGCGAACAAGTGCCTGGGGAGCAGCCGGTGGCGGAGCACACGCCCGGGGAGCAGGCGGCGGCGTAGCGCCGATGTGCGCGTCAAACAAAAGAGATGAGGGAGGAGAGGAGCATACCAAAGTCGCCTGTTGCTGATTGCCGACAATGGGAGAGGACACGAGGCTGGACGTCGAGATCGTCGGTTGTCGGTTGCCGATCGCCGAGGAAGCGGAGAGGAGAGGAGATCAAGTTCGCGGGGAGAGGAAAGTCGCACCGTGCCCTAATTTCACTCTGTTTTACCGACGGAATGACAATTCCGTCGGTAATTACCGACGGAATTGTGATTCCGTCGGGGATTACCGACGGAATTGTGATTCCGTCGGGGATTACCGACGGAATTGTCATTCCGTCGGTAAACTCTAACCTTGATCGGATCGCCCGATTAGCGATATATACTGACGGAATGTTAACTCCGTCGGTAAACATCAATACCCGAACCCGTTAAATGAATTGCCGACTGAAATATATATTCAGTCGGAATAATACCGACCGAAATATATATTCAGTCAGTATTTACCGACTGAATTTAATTCAGTCGGGAATTCCGTCGTTATTTACAGGTTTTTTTGTAGTGGGAGACTTGTATATAAGAAGTGGGGAGCAAGGTCCCATAGGTCCAACTGACAATTGGGTCGACCGAATATATATTGTGTGCCTTGGCGTTGAGAAGTAAGGAGCTAAGCCTCGTAAGTCTAGGGAGCTAAGCCCTCTAAGGTCCGGTTGGCACTTTGGACTGACCACCAATATGTTGAGAGACTTGCCCTTGAAGAATAAGGAGCTAAGTTCTGGAAGGTTCGACCGGTACTTTGGCCCGACCGACCATATGTTGAGAGTCTTACTTCTGAGTGGGGAGCTGAGCCTCATAGATCCCATCAGCTCTGAGTTCGAAAAGATGTAAGCTGGAAGTCTTGCTCCTGAGTAAGGAGCTAAGTCCTGTAAATTCAATTGACACTAAGGTAGGGCAGATGTAAGTTGAGAGCCTTGCTTCTAAGTAAGAAGTTGAGCTCCGTAGATCTGACCGACGCTAAGTCCGGGCAGATGTATGCTGGGAGCCTTGCTTCTGAGTGAGGAGTAGTTGAACCCCATAGATCCAACCGACGCTAAGTCCACCTTGGTTTATGCTGGGAATTTAGCATCCGCTAAAAATGATATTCGACCGGACCTTATGTCGAATATACCACCCGATTAAACCAAGAGGACTCTGCCCAAATGGAACCAAAAAGGTTTTCATCGTGCTAAGAGGACTCGGTTGTAGGATCATAAAGTCGCTAGAGGGGGGTGAATAGCGATTGTCGAAAATCGAGAATTAAAACGAGTTACACATCAGAATAAAGAAAATATAAAATAATGCTAATACAGATGGTTTTACTTGGTTCAGAGCCTGTGACAATTCCTACTCCAAGGTCTACGATTGTCGATCGTTTTCGTTGGGTAATCACTATCAGTTCATAAAATGATTACAATGATTGAGTATAAGAACTGAAAATTTGTTACTGACAAACAGAAAAGAAAATGAAGTCTCTTGTTCCTCGAACTTCGGAGCAGCCTTTCGGTGTCGTCGGAGCTTTTTCGGAGCAACACTTGAATATGAAAGTTGTAGTGAATGCTATTCTAAAGCTGCTGGTAAAAGGCCCTTATATAGGCCAATTCCGGGTGTCTGACCGTTGCTGACGTAGTGATCTCTCGTCGAAACTTCATCTACAAAGTTTATCCACTTCCGGGTGTCTGGACCCCTTCCGGGCGCCTGGACCTCTGACGTTCGGTGAGTCGTTATGCTCGAACTCAGCTTCGGGATAACTTTTGTAGACCGGGCACTTGGACCAATTTTGGGCGCTCAGACCGCCCGAGTGTCCGCTGCACCCGCCCAGGCGAAACTGATCCGGGTGCCTAGACCAGCTCCGGGCGCTCGGACCACTTTTTGTCTCTTTTATTCCCTGCAAAAAAAGTTAGTCCAGGCAACAGAAAAATATATTTATCCTGCAAAACAAAGTTAACACAACATTAATAAAATAAGAGTATATAATTATATCCTGTCTCTCCGATATCAGGATCTAGTCAAGGTCTCAGCTTAGGTTTCCCAAATTGACCTAAATTAGATTGACGTCTACAGTTCCCTCAATTGGGAACACGTCCTCACTTGATCTCTCCTCCGGTTGCTTACCTCCACTTACCAACTACAGTCGCTTGGCTTGCCTTTGACCCATCAGGTCTTCCTTCTAGTTGTCAGGTCCGTAGACTCAATTGAACTTCAGTCGGTTGTCATGTCCTACAGACCCAATCGAATTTTCGGCCAGATATCAGGCCCCACGAACATATCTGGACTTCCCACCAGCTATCGAGTTCGTAGACCTAGCTGAATTTCAAGCTAGTGTTAGGTCATTCAGACCTGTCAACTCCTGCGCACTTAGTAAAGCAATTATATCACAAAATATTCTAACTTTAATCCACTTATCATTCATTAAAACCTGAGTTAGACCATTACTAGAAATTGCATCAACATCGAGATCTGATTAGACGGAGGTCCGATCGGCTAAGATATTCGGCCGAGCTACGTGCTTATATTAGCTTCTAGTGTTGACCTCTCCATGACTTTGATCACCATATTAGTCGGCTTTCTTGACTCCGAAACTTTGAGGGTCTCACTTTATTCTCCATATCAATGTAAAATGTAAAATATAAAATGTAAAATTTAAGATAATTTTATATTTAGAAAAGTTGATGTACATACTCTTAATATTAAATATAGTCCTCGGGCTATGATGTATTGGAAGAATGTTCAATTATTATCTAGGAACCCACAGTTTAACTCACGACTACAATGTATTTTTAGAGATGTTTTCCTCAAACCAAATAAAACTTGTAACTAATAGATGCTGGCCTTTCGGTACCTCAGATTCAAGGTTAATCGATTTTTTTTCGTAGTATTAAATATAATTGAAAGTGTTCATGTAATAAAATCTTCAATCTCTTATCTCCTATAATAAAACAATGAAATTATTTTAAAAATAAAAATATGTTGGGGGCGGAATGAGATACTATTTTAATAATAAATAAATAAAAAATAACGGTCATTTTAATAAAAGAAGTTGTTTTCAATATATAAGATCGAAACCTGTTATCGCTTTAAAAAGATTTTTAAAAAAAAAATCCTTCTACTTTTGAAACTAGCAGTCTGGTGTCTCATTTTTATTATTACAGTACCTTCATTGAGTTCTTCGCAGCCAATCTTCCTATTATGCGTTCTTAGCATAAGATAAATAATAGAATCAATATATAGTTCGTTAAATGAAGTATAGGAGGATTTTTTTTAAAATATATATTCATCAGAAATTAATTTCTACCTCATCATTAAGGGAGGAGCCAAACTTTAGACTACCTGAACTATAGCATGAAGGTCCATAGAGTAAAGGGGTCTTTAACCTGAAAAATCTTTGGAGGACATTTGTAATCCGTATCTTGGCTCCGTCATTGCTCATTGTAATGAATCTCATTTTATTATTAATCCTTAAGAGATCATCTCATTTTTTATTATTTAAATTACTTTTTTTTTTATTCAATTGACCTTCAAAACCACGTGTGCATATATTAATACAGTAGTTATGTTTCATAATTAGTACAATATGCTATTAATTAACGCCGCGCCCGCTAATATGTGACAATTATCATTTATAGCTATTACAATATATTGTATATATAGACTAATGTTAATTTAAGTTAATATGATTTCACATATACACATGTTTAGCAATTATGATTTGTAGGTATTACGTAACTACAATTTATAATTCTTGTGATATGATCGTGTGTATCTGAATGAAGAAAATTAGAAACTCAGAATTGGATAATTACGGATGGAATGAAGATTTCAATCTTGTAAAATAAAATCCAATTAAATCAGGGAAGGGGCCCGTGTTGGTCATTCGACGCTCAAGTTAGAATCAAGAAGAGAGAATGAGTAATCGAGAAATAGATCAATCTTACTTTTTCTCATACCTGGTGTACCCTTTTATACCTTTTTTAGTGATTGATCATCTGCCCTTATTTAATGATATTAATTGTCAGAGGAAGGCTTCTTTGTCTTGACTTCCGTGTATTAATGATAGATGGAGTGTTATTCTTTGTCTTGCCTTCTGCATATTTAATGATAGACGGAATGCTTTCTTTTATTTTTTCGTCTTCTCCTATGTAATGTCATTTCTTGCGTCGGACGGGTGGTCTAAGCGGCTCACTTTCCTACCGACCGAAACAACCGGCTACGGGTTTGTTCATGTTAAAAGAAGAATAGAAAAAAGATAAAATAGGAGAGTAATAATTAATCTTATTGTTTGTTGATACTTGCCCTCAAGACAATACAATATATAGGTTTAAACAAGTACTCGGTCAATTAACTAATTAATAAATAACAGAATAATTTTAAAAATTATTCTGAGAATTATTCTAATAATTATAACAGAATTATTAGAATAATTCTAAAACTAATTTGATTTAATTTGATGATTTGATTCGGTCAATTCTGGTAATTCTCTTTTACCCTCGACAAACTTAACGGGAGATCTTTGACGTTGAGTTTGCTTGCTAACTTGTTGAAACGCTGTCTGGATAATGACTTAGTAAAGATATCAGCAATTTGATCCTCAGCAGAGATATAAGAGACGGATAATTGTTGAGTTGCCACATGTTCACGAACAAAATGAAAATCAATCTCCACATGTTTTGTACGAGCATGAAAGATTGGATTTGTTGTGAGATATGTTGCTCCAATATTGTCGCACCAAATTTTTGTTAGGATCGTTCGTACTCGATTAGAGAGGGGGGGTGTGAATAGTCGCCCCAAATTCTCGCGTTCTTCCTACAGTTAGGGTTAGTCGCAGCGGAAATACAAGGAAGAAACTAAGGAGAAGAAAAATAAACCTCAAACAAACCGATGTAACGAGGTTCGGAGATGATACTCCTACTCCTCGGCGTGTTCGTAAGGTGGACGAAGCCTATCAATCCGTCGGTGGATGAAACCCCGGAAAACCGGCTAATACGAACACTCCTTATGGGTGGAGAAACCTCGCCACAATACTCTTGCCACAGCAAGATGAATGTACAAGAAATACAAGAAAGCAGAAGACAATACGAATGTAAAAAAACAATCTTGCCTTCTCGTCGACTGGAAGAAGCAACAGCTCCAAGCGCCTACAACAGCAGGTGATCCAGTCGGAAGCTTACGCGAAGCTTTTGGAGGAGCTCAACAAAGCTCAAGCACAACAGCACTTAGGGACAGGAAGAAGTAGAATTGAGACTCGCAGCAGCAGCCCTCCTTTTATAACCTGCGAAGAAAGCGAAGAAACACTGAAGAAATATAGCCGTTCGTCATGGCTAGTGCTGATCGATCGTGGACCGATCGAGCTCCATGTGATCGGTCCACGCATCGATCCATTCCTAGCCTTCGCTTCTGTTCCCCCGATCGGTCCATGGACCGATCAGAACTCTCGATCGATGCGGGACCGATCGGGAACTCTGACGGTGCGGGGACCGATCAGGGCTTTGGCTTGATCGGTCCCGGACCGATCAGCCCTCGCTCCGTCGCTCGGTTGATCGACTCCTGATCGGTCACCAGACCGATCAGTTATCACACAGTAGGCTACTGATGTGTTACTGATCGGTCACCAGACCGATCAGAATATTCGAGGTATCACTGGATCGATCACCAGATCGATCTAGTTCATGGTTTTCGCCCAAACCAAGTCCAAACCAACATCCGGTCAATCTTGACATGTTGGTATATTGCGCCTAGCATCCAGTCACTCCCTTGACCTGCTAGGACTCCCCACCAAGTGTCCGGTCAATCCCTTTGACCCACTTGGACTTTCCTCTTCGTGCCAAGTATCCGATCACTCCCTTTATCTACTTGGACTTCCCAACACCAGATGTCTGATCACCCTTGATCCATCTGGATTTTCCCTTGCCCGGCTTAACTCACCAGGACTTTCACCTAGCTTCACTCACTAGGGTTTCCACACTGCCTAACATCCCAGTTAGGACTTTCTCACTGCCTGGCTTCACTCACCAGGACTTTCCAACTGCCTAACATCCCAGTTAGGACTTTCTCACTGCGTGGCTTCACTCACCAGGACTTTCCAACTGCCTAACATCCCAGTTAGGACTTTCCCACTGCCTGGCTTCACTCACCAGGACTTTCCACACTGCTTAACATCCCAGTTAGGACTTTCCCTCGTGCCAAGTCTCCATACTTGGACTTTTCCAGTGCCAAGTCTCCATACTTGGACTTTTCCCGTGCCAAGTCTCCACACTTGGACTTTTCGCGTGCCAAGCTCCCTGCTTGGACTTTTCCAGTGCCAAGTTCCCTGCTTGGACTTTTCCGTTGCCAAGTCTCCATACTTGGACTTCTCCCAAATCAGGTCAACCAGGTCAACCTTGACCTACGGTTGCACCAATAATCTCCCAAACATCTATTCTTGTCCCATATCAAGAATACAACTCTTCCACGAGTGTCAATCATCAAAATACAACTCAACTAGGTCAACCTTGACCTAAGGTTGCACCAACAATCTTCCTAAGTCAAACATCAAAATACAACTCGAGTCAGGTCAACTCGAGTCAGGTCAACCAGGTCAACCTTGACCTAAGGTTGCACCAACAATCTCCCCCTTTTTGATGTTTGACAAAATCCAAAATCAAATTAGGTTAACCCGATAACCTATAACCTAACTTAGGTTTTCCAATGTTCTTCCTTGAACATTCTTCCAAAACCTACACTCTCCCCCATGAGACATCTCTCCCCCTTTTTGACACACATCAAAAAGAGGGAATCAAGGTCAAGAGTTTCTTCCTAATGAAAGTCTCATACCTTTCATTGAAACCCTTAATTTCCCCTTGATACTAAACTCAACAATCAACTTAGTGGCAATCTCATATCACCAATCCTCAAAAAGTCTTAAGGAGTAAAAACTCCCCCTAATAGTCAACTCCCCTTGACAATTAGGTAAAAACTCCCCCTAAAGGTCAACTCCCCCTTGACCATTGCACCAACAATGTCTTGGAGAGTTTCAAACCTTTAGAAACCCGAAACTCAACTCCCAAAAACTGAAATTTCAGACACCTGCTGAAAATCGGAAACTGGCACGCACTGATCGGTCCTAAGACCGATCAAAAACCCCCTGGATCGGTCCCCAGACCGATCCATGCTTCATTGATCGCACTGGATCGTCACTGATCGGTCACCAGACCGATCAGGCCTTCACCAGATCGCACCAAGCTCTCTGGATCTTACTGGATCGGTCTGCAGACCGATCCATGATTCACTGGATCGGTCCCCAGACCGATCCATACTCTGACAGGAGATTTCTGAAATTTCCTTCCCGAAATTCAGAAACTCCTAGAAAATTCCAAAAAATTTGAAAAATTGTGAAATTTTGAGGATACATTCCTCATAACATATACTATCATGGAAAAATAGTTTTCTATGAAAATAACTTCCATTTTTCAATCTTGATACAAAGTTCAAAAACTTTGAAATAGTTCAAATTTAACTCAACTTTGTATCACAATGTTCAATGATGAATACAATCACTAAGATGGCTTCATCAAGGTTTTCCAAATCAATTTCAAAACGATTTTAAACCTTTTAATTTAGGACCATAATCTTAGGGCTAAATGTACATGACTTGTACACAAGTTTTCCCTATGATCCTCCATTTCTTGAATTAGGCTCATCTAGGTACAAGAACTATGCACCTTGATCCTAATTCATGATCCTAATATCTCACACACATCTAAAGTGTATCAAACACATCCATGGCAATTTTGATGTGAGATATGGGTTTAGGTATCTTAGACTAAGGTCTCATGCATTTTCTAAACACAAATTTGATCTCAATATCAAAATGTGTTTTTCATCCTTAAATCAATTCAATTGATTATTAATGCAAGAGATGATGACATGGCATAAAATGGTATCATAAATGAAAACATGTGCCAATGTCAGGATGTCATGGCATAAAGTTTGAAACTTAAATAAACATGACATAAAAACTAGCCTAAGCATTATCATGACATTTCAAATGATAATGAAACTAAACATGATGTCATGACATGTGAGGGCAAACAATCATGGCAAGATTTAGCATAAATAAATATACCTAGATTACCTATCTAAGTATCCTTAACCACTTGGCTAACTTCAAATTTAATCCTAGATTGCCCCAAAATGCCAAAATCCTAATTTTGACACTTCTTGAACTCTAGATTAATTCATGTCACTTAAAGATCAAATTTATCCTCAAAACTTGGCATCTTTCATTTTTCCTCGAGAGTTCTCTAGATTTTTCCAAATTGTGCTAATTGAGATTAAAAATGAAATTTCCAATCTTTAGGCACATTTAACTCTTCAAAGGAGTAAATGATAATTCCATTTCATTTTCAAAAGTTCTCAAAACCTTGAAAATGCTCCTTGAGTGTCAATTTCCTCAAAGTTGGGTTAACTACCCTTCTAATCGGAGTTGACACTCTCTAACCCATCTATGGGGTAGAGAAGATGCTCCTAGGAACCCAATACCTATTAGAGCTCATTGGGTTCACTAAATATTCACTAGGGATAACTTCCCTAGCAACCCTCCTAATGACCCTCTTAGGCTTTAAAGCCTTGGTCATTTGGGTCTCATCAAGGTCAACTATAGGGGTGACTCCCCTTGTGACCTTGGTAATGGTCTTCCTAGCCCTAGGTTTTGTTCCATAATCGAATGAAACATTATGATAAGTGGGCTTGACCAATTGGGACCTAGGTTTGTGACCCAAACCTTTCTTGTCCTTGGACTTGGGTTTTTGACCCCTAGACCCTAGAGTCAAATCCTTAAGAGCCTTTTCTAGAGAGTCAAGTCTTGACCTCAAGACTTGATTTTCTTTCTCTAATACCTCAAGTTTTGATTTATCATTTTTCTTTGAGGTATTCCTAGGCATGTGTCTAGATGATTTGGGATTTCTATTTAGATTTTCCTTAGCCTTAGATGAGTTAATTCTAGGGTTAGCATTTCTAGAATTGTTCTTATCTAGGCTAACATGCTTGGCTCCTAAGCACATGTATCGATTTCTAGTGTTAACATGCTTATCATTATTGACAATGGCAATAAGACTACTAGCATGCATCCTACTAGAATTGCAAGAATGAGCTTTAAATGTTACCTTAGGGTTTGCCTTAGCTCCCCCTTTACATGTGTTTGGCCTCTTGTCCTTGTGAGGTTGCCTCCCCCTTGGACATTGACTCCTATAGTGTCCCCGTTGCTTGCATTGGAAGCACACCACGTGCTTCTTGCTCTTGCATGTCGGGACTCCGGCTTCCTTGACCTTTGGTGCCGGTGGAGTCTTTCTAACCCTCTTTGGACACTTACTCTTGTAGTGCCCAAACTTCCTACACTCAAAACACATTATGTGTAATTTACTTGAAATTACAGTGTTTGAGTTACCTAGGGTTGTGGATGTGGATGAGCTTTCTTCTTCATCCCTTCCGGAGGTAGATGCCTCTTCTTGCTCCGATCTTGAACAAGAGCTCTCCTCCTCTTCTTCCTTGGATGTTGAGTAGCTCTCAACTCCCAATTCGCTTCCTCCATGATGTGAGCTACTTGGCTCACTAGGCTCCTCTTCATGGAATTTTGCCAAATTGTTCCACAATTTCTTGGCGTTGTTGTACCTATCTATCTTGCACAAAACATTACTAGGTAAAGCAAATTCAATGATTTTTGTTACCTCGTCATTGATTTCGGATTGTCGGATTTGCTCTTTCGTCCACTCCTTCTTCTTGATAGGTTTTCCTTCCTCATCCATCGGAGGGGAAAACCCTTCTTGTACACAAAACCAATTTAACATATTAGTCCTAAGAAAATACATCATCCTTACCTTCCAATATGTGAAGTTGTCGTGAGACTCGTAGAAGGGTTGAATAGTGACATCTTCTCCATAGAGATCCATCTCTAGCCCGTGCTCCCCCGGGTGTTGATCCGTCGAAGAGCGGCCTCGCTCTGATACCACTTGTTAGGATCGTTCGTACTCGGCTAGAGAGGGGGGGTGTGAATAGCCGCCCCAAATTCTCGCGTTCTTCCTACAGTTAGGGTTAGTCGCAGCGGAAATACAAGGAAGAAACTAAGGAGAAGAAAAATAAACCTCAAACAAACCGATGTAACGAGGTTCGGAGATGATACTCCTACTCCTCGGCATGTCCGTAAGGTGGACGAAGCCTATCAATCCGTCGGTGGATGAAACCCCGAAAAACCGGCTAATACGAACACTCCTTCTGGGTGGAGAAACCTCGCCACAATACTCTTGCCACAGCAAGATGAATGTACAAGAAATACAAGAAAGCAGAAGACAATACGAATGTAAAAAAACAATCTTGCCTTCTCGTCGACTGGAAGAAGCAACATCTCCAAGCGCCTACAACAGCAGGTGATCCAGTCGGAAGCTTACGCGAAGCTTTTGGAGGAGCTCAACAAAGCTCAAGCACAGCAGCACTTAGGGACAGGAAGAAGTAGAATTGAGACTCGCAGCAGCAGCCCTCCTTTTATAACCTGCGAAGAAAGCGAAGAAACACTGAAGAAATCTAGCCGTTGCGTCGCAACGGCTAGTGCCTGGATCGGTCTGTGGACCGATCAGGCTCCATGTGGATCGGTCCACAGACCGATCCATTCCTAGCCTTCGCTTCTGTTCCGTCTCTGATCGGTCCATGGACCGATCAGGGAACCTCCTGATCGGTCCACAGACCGATCAAGTAACCTCCTGATCGGTCCGTAGACCGATCAGGCTTCTCTTCTCCCGGACTTCTCAGCCCCTCTGCACCTCGCTCCTGTTCGGCGATCGCCTGATCGGTCCACCGACCGATCAGTTATCACATCGCTACTTAGTGATCGGTCACCAGACCGATCAGAATATTCGAGGTATCACTGGATCGATCACCAGATCGATCTAGTTCATGGTTTTCGCCCAAACCAAGTCCAAACCAACATCCGGTCAATATTGACCTGTTGGTACATTGCGCCTAGCATCCAGTCACTCCCTTGACCTGCTAGGACTCCCCACCAAGTGTCCGGTCAATCCCTTTGACCCACTTGGACTTTCCTCTTCGTGCCAAGTATCCGATCACTCCCTTGATCTACTTGGACTTCCCAACACCAGATGTCCGATCACCCTTGATCCATCTGGATTTTCCCTTGCCCGGCTTAACTCACCAGGACTTTCACCTAGCTTCACTCACTAGGGTTTCCACACTGCCTAACATCCCAGTTAGGACTTTCTCACTGCCTGGCTTCACTCACCAGGACTTTCCAACTGCCTAACATCCCAGTTAGGACTTTCTCACTGCGTGGCTTCACTCACCAGGACTTTCCAACTGCCTAACATCCCAGTTAGGACTTTCCCACTGCCTGACTTCACTCACCAGGACTTTCCACACTGCTTAACATCCCAGTTAGGACTTTCCCTCGTGCCAAGTCTCCATACTTGGACTTTTCCAGTGCCAAGTCTCCATACTTGGACTTTTCCCGTGCCAAGTCTCCACACTTGGACTTTTCGCGTGCCAAGCTCCCTGCTTGGACTTTTCCAGTGCCAAGTTCCCTGCTTGGACTTTTCTGTTGCCAAGTCTCCATACTTGGACTTCTCCCAAATCAGGTCAACCAGGTCAACCTTGACCTACGGTTGCACCAATAATCTCCCAAATATCTATTCTTGTCCCATATCAAGAATACAACTCTTCCACGAGTGTCAATCATCAAAATACAACTCAACTAGGTCAACCTTGACCTAAGGTTGCACCAACAATCTTCCTAAGTCAAACATCAAAATACAACTCGAGTCAGGTCAACTCGAGTCAGGTCAACCAGGTCAACCTTGACCTAAGGTTGCACCAACAATTTTTGGTGCAATATTTGATGCAAGATGAAGTTCAGAGAGAAGTGATTGAAGCCAAATAATTTCAGACGTTGTATTTGTTATAGCTTTATATTCTGCCTCAGTACTTGAACGAGATACCGTAGGTTGCTTCTTCGAATTCCATGAGATAAGATTTCGTCTAAGAAATATGGCATATCCACTAGTAGAGCGTCTATCTTCAGGAGAACTTGCCCAATCCGCATCACTATAGACATGTAAATCTTGAGACGATTGACGATATAAAAGAAGACCATGTAGAATAGTACCTTTGAGATAGCGAAGTATTCTTTTTACATTATCCCAATTTTGTTCAGTTGGAGCATGCATGAATTGACAAGCACGATTTACTGCAAAAGTAATATCAGGGCGTGTGATAATGACATATTGTAAGGCTCTAACAATGCTTCGATAAATTTGTGGATCAGACAGAGCAGGAGAGGATGAAGATGGAGAGTTGTTTATAGCAATTGGTGTAGAGACCGGACGTGCTCCAACCATTTTGGCTCTTTGAAGAAGTCCAGTAATGTATTTGCTCTGAGAGAGAAGATAGCCATCCTCATGTGGAATAAGCTCAATACCAAGAAAAAAACGAGCAATGCCCAAATCTCGGGTAGGAAATTCTTGATTGAGAAGACTTAATAAAGTTATGATGCCCTTGTGATCATTACCGGTTATCAGGATGTCATCCACATAAATAAGAAAAAATATCATAGACCCATCATTATATTTGTGAAATAGAGACGAGTCAGTCTTTGATCCAAAAAATCCTTGAGATTGTAACCAATTGGATAGTCGATGAAACCATGCATGAGGAGTTTGTCGAAGACCATATAAGGATTTCTTAAGTTAGCAAACATGAGATGGAAATTGTGGATGAATGAACCCAGATGGTTGCTCCATAAATACAGTTTCCTCAAGATGACCATGGAGAAACGCATTTGAGATGTCCAATTGGCGTACAGGCCAATTGGAACTAACAGCTATCGATAATAATAGTCTAACAGATGTGATCTTGATAACTGGACTAAAATTGTCATTGAAGTCAATACCTGGTTGCTGACTAAAACCTTTGGCTACAAGTCAAGCTTTGTATCGTTCAAGAGAGCCATCAGCTCGATACTTAAGACGAAATACCCATTTAGAGCCCACAACATTCATTGAGGAAGTGCGTGGAACTAGACTCCATGTTCCATTGCGAAGAAGTGCATCAAATTCTGTAGCCATTGCACTACGCCAATTTGGATCCTTGTTTGATTGCGTAAAACAAATTGGTTCAATAGATTTTAAAGAAACCACTAGAGCCCGTGGAAGAGGATATCGAGTCGCATTTGGTGGGCAACGTTCATAAATGTCACTAATGGGAAGCATGCGACGAGGAGCATTATCATCTGAATCACTTGTTGATGGTGATGAGGAAGTAGGCTGACATGGTGATGTAGATGATGGACTTGCATTATCCGAGGATTCAGAACTAGAGAGCATATTATCTTCGACCGGCGAGGCTTCCAAGATTGGAGCAGCATCCTGAGGTGATTCTGATGGTATAGGGGAGTTATTAGAGAGCGGAGCAGGACCTAGGATGTCATCATTTCTGACAATATTAGGTGGTATTAAGAAGGTACCACCTGTATCTGGAGGAGAGATCGAAGAAGATACTGAAAAAGGGAATAGAGTCTCATCAAAAGTAACATGTCGTGAAATATAAATTCGACCTGTTGGTATATGTAAGCAACGATAACCATGGTGCAAATTGCTATAACCAAGGAAAACACATTGTAATGAACGAGAGTCAAGTTTGTGTTTAGAGTAGGGGTGTAACCATGGATAACATGTGCAACCAAAAATTCAAAGGAAAGTGTAATTAGGAGTTTGATTATAAAGTGTTTCAAAAGGACATTTATGATTGAGCAATGGAGTAGGGAGTCGATTTATGAGATATACAGCAGTGGTAACAGCTTCATCCCAAAATTTACGTGGAACTGATGCATGATGAAGAAGAGCTAAGGCAGTTTCGACTATGTGTCTATGTTTTCTCTCAGCATAGCCATTTTGTTCTGGAGTGTGAGGATAAGAGACTCGATGAACAATTCCACAAGAGACAAGATGACGATGGAGAGCTTGATATTCGCCTCCCCAATCAAAATGAAAAGAAAGTATTTTACGATTAAAATTTCGTTCAACTTGATTTTGAAATTTACAGAATATATCCAATAAATCATATTTTCTTTTCATAGGATAGAGTCAAGTATATTTACTAAAATGATCAATAAAGGTAACATAATATTGGAAACCTTGGTTAGATAAAACAGGTGCAGGGCCCCAAACATCAGAATGAATTAATTCAAGTGGGAAATTAGAAACATAATCGGATGAATAAAAAAGTAGCTTATGACTTTTAGATTCCATGCAGGCCCTACATGAATGAGATGGAGAGGAGGTAATGGAAGTAGGTAAACCATACCTATTGATGATTGACTGGACAATATGAAGAGAAGGATGACCAAGTCGAGCATGCCAAACTGGTTTATTTGTGCGTTCACCAACAAAAGCTTTGATTGAAGAACTTTGAAAATAGTAGAGGCCATTTTTTATTCTCCCATAAAACACAATAACATTTGTTCCTTTATCTTTTATAAGATAATGATTATGATGAAACTCAAAAATGATATTGTTATCAAGACAAAATTGACGAGTAGAAAGTAAATTTTTAGTGATAGATGGAACATGAAAGATATTGCGCATGTGAAAAGTTCGATTAGATAAATGAATATATGTGTTTCCAAGATTAGCAATTTGCAAACCTGAGTCATCGCCTACTTGAACCGTATCTGAGCCATAATATGACATTACGTCTATAAGGATATTATAATCCGATGTGACATGATAAGTTGCTCCAGTGTCAATATACCAATCAGTAGATGAAAACTCTGGGGTTTTATCGCAAGTAGGCACAGATGAGAGAACTTTAGGATATGCTTGTGAAATAGACGGTTGTCTTGAGACTGTAGAACCACCAATGAAATTTGAGGCAAATCTTTGAGGGCATAGATTTCCAGGATGACCAATGATGTGACAAATTTGACATTTTACCCGAGAGTAATCAAATCTTTTAGGGCATAGATTTCCAGTATGGCCAATGATGCGACAAATTTGACATCGGATTGAATTTTGTTTTTTGCCTCCTTGATAGTGTTGAGTATTTGACATCTAAAGTAAAATAACTTATCTTGTAGAGAGACTGGATCGTCGGAAAGGGGGTCTTTCGCCTGGAGAAACTCCCCTTAGAGGAAATAGAAGCCTTGGCTGGAGCAACCACTTGTTGTCAACGTCGAGGTTTGGTCAGCGTTCAGTGGACAGCGGCAGTAGCACAAAAGGAGAAACCCTTTTTGTCGTCTTGTTTTGCGATTTCAAAAAAAAGAAACTCCTCTTTTGTCTTAGGCGGCGACAGAAAAAGGAAGGGAAGAGGATTTGTGAGGGATAATTAAGAGAAAGAGAAGGAACGAAGGATCATGACTCTGATACCATATTAAAAGAAGAATAGAAAGAAGATAAAATAGGAGAGTAATAATTAATCTTATTGTTTGTTGATACTTGCCCTCAAGACAATACAATATATAGGTTTAAACAAATACTCGGCCAATTAACCAATTAATAAATAACAGAATAATTCTAAAAATTATTCTGAGAATTATTCTAATAATTATAACAGAATTATTCGAATAATTCTAAAACTAATTTGATTTAATTTGATGATTAATTTGATCCGGTCAATTCTGGTAATTCTCTTTTATCTCTTTTAGTTCATTCGTCCAATCGGCCCATGATGTCAATTCGTCTGACCAACCGGATGATCCACTCGTCTGACCAATTGGGCGATCCGCTCGGCCTACTCTTTTATCGACCGGGATAAATAGACAACCCCGACGTTGACCGTCTTGATTTTGACTGACACCGTACTAATTGACCCATGACAAATGTACCCTAATCACTGATCATGATACTTATTTATCAAGTTCCCTCGGATGAGTCTAGTGGTTAGTGCATGAGGTGTTGTCATAATGAGGTCTGGGGTTCGAATCATACCTCCCTTATGTGTTAGTCACTATTCCAAAGGCTAGTAACCATTCGTGATTTATCTCTTCTGTGTTGACTATATTCGTCTTTTGTCATAATGATACTTATTTATCAATGTTGATGTGAATTTAATAAGATTTCATGTGTTCATATATTATAACAATTATAAATCAATAACATCTTATAAATACGAAGAATTTGTGTACGGTAAAGGGTGGAATGATGTTTCGATGATCAATGAAAAGAGGATGCCTTTTAATAATTGCAATAAAATCTTCGTGTTTTTTTTTTGGCACACTTTTTCTTTGTGGTTTTTGTTTTTGTTTTTGTTAGGTGATCGCTAGCGACTTTCTTTTCCGGATTCGTTGTCGTTACTTTCAGCAATGCGATTAGTCAAGTTTATTAACGAGAAAAGTCAGACAACGTGACCGGGGAGAGTTTGAACTGGTCGGCCGTGGACGAGACGACTACGTATCCGACAACAGTTAATCGACAGTTTCTCAAAGAAAGATAAACCAATATTGACTTGGTTAGAAGTCAACGTTGACGGTAGTAGGCAGAGTTTTTGGGCCAAGGTTTTGTAAAATACAGGCTTTAGGCCTGGAAAATATTAAAGAAAAAGCATAGCAAACTTAAAAAAAAAAACAAAAAATATAAACTTATTTTTTAAAAAATAAATCATAGAATTAATTTTAGCACATGGGTCATGTTGTTAGGAATCCTCTGGACACTTGTCCTGATCCACTCTTTGACCAAAATAGGCGGATAGGTAGGAGGCGATGATCCTCATCTGTCATCAAATCCCACCAATACAAATAACTGGTCCAACAATTGCGGATAAGAGATTCATGTCCCATTGTTCTTGACATAACTTGACATGTGGTGGGCCATGTGTTGAAGCCATGTCTTAAACTTTTACTTATTTAAAATTAATTATTATAGAAATTAGTTTGAAGTTAATAAGAAATTAAAGTATAAAATATATTAAAGTATAAGTTAAAATTAAAGTTAATATAAAGTAAAGTTGGAGTGTTTGATGAATAATTATTTTCAAATTTAATTTTTAGTTAAATGAGAATAATATTCTTAAATTATATAAATTAATTTTTTAATTATCTAAATATAATTTTGATACATTATTTATTTATATAATTATTATTATATTTTAAATATTGTATTAAAATTATTTTTTATAATAAAAATATATAAAATTAATAAAAATAAAAATTTAATAAAATTTATATAAATACACAAAAATATATATAAAAATTCTAGCAATATAAATTATATAACATATAAAATATTATTAAAAAAATAAAATATCCCAAAAGTGGGGTGACAATTATGTAAAATGATAAATTTATTAAGGTAAAAAATGTGATGACAATTATGTAAAATGATAATTTATTAAGAACATAAATATTAACTTTTAATTTTAGACCATAAATAAAAAAAATAAAAGTAAGAAAAACTATCAAATTCTTACTTTCAACTTTTGAGTAAAAGTTACAAAAACTAAAGCAAAAGTTGATATTCACAAACACTTAAAAGTGCTTCAATATAACTAGAATCCAAGAAGCGCTTAGTAGAAGCTCTACCAAACACTGCCTAACTCCAACTACAACACACATTAGACAGCACAGATGATATTGTTGGTCTCTTGGCTACCGGCTAGAGGGGGTGAATAACCCTGCACAATAAAAGCACTTGTATAAAAAAAAATGATTAATAGACAAGAAAAAGAGGCACAACAATTATTTGATTTGCAATCATGGGATTGCTAATCCAAGACATTTGAAAGCTTACTAATGTCTCTTTCAGGCGAAGAAGTCTCTTACAGCAGTTAAACCTCATAGGTATAAAGCTAAACTTAATTATGATTGATTACAAGTGTTGTTCTCTGTATTTTTCAGTGTTGTTTAGCTTCTGGGATCAAGGTTGTATTTATAGCTCTGATCGGGGTACCTGGAAGGGTTCCAAGCGCCTAGACGTGGATAGAATTTTATCCCCATCGCACTGGATTGCGATAGCGGGTGTTTCAATAAGTTTTATGGTCTAAGTGCTCGGATCGGGCTGAATCGGCTCGACCAGGGCGCTCGTCTAGGGTGCCCTGGGTCCGGGTGGGCGCCCAGAGTACAGTCAACCTCTGGTTGACTTTTCCTCCGATTCTTCCACTCCAGCTCCCCTCCGAGTGATTTTGGTCGTCCGAAATATGGCTCACCCAAACTCATTTTTTGGTCTTCTTGAGCAACCTTCCGCTCTGGCTTCTCGTCCCTTAGAAACGTCGTGCGCCTCCTTCTCATTCGTCAGCATACTCTTCCACATCACCTCATCCCTCGGATGCACTGAGCCCATTGACTATCTCCCGTGTCGTCCTTTTCGCTAGCTGCGTCTTTCGCTCGACTTCCTGTGCTCCTAAGTTCTTGTTAGACACAGGACATTAAAACATAACAAGACCTAACTTGACTGGTTTGATCACATCAAAATTACCATAGGGTACTTACAATCTCCTCCTTTTTGATGTGAACAACCTTAAGTTAAGTTAGAGTAAACAAAAAAAAAATAGATAGTAATAAAAATGGCAAGTACATATTTGCATATAAGAAAAATTATACAAAAATAAAAAAATGTACCTTCCCCCTAAACTTAACTTCTAGTTTTCACCTTTGATCATATAAAAATGAGGGTACACTTATGGAAGTAATTTGAAATGAATTTAAACAAAGTCTAAGGGATAAAATATGATGACAATTATAATTTATAATTTTTGAGAATTTTAATGGTTAAAAAAGCCTGAGAATTGTTACAACAAAGAAATATCCAAAAGCTGTCATAAAATTTTCACACGGTTATGAAACTGATTTAAAACAGAAATAAATACTTTTCTATATAAAAAAATTCGTTTAAAAATTGTTTAAAAATATTTTTTAAGAAAAAATTATGAGCAATTTTCTAATAGTGTAATAGAGAAGTAAAAAAAAAAAATTCTCAATACCTATCTTTCGATAATTTTAAGAAAGTTAGCATTTTGATAAATAAGTTAGATAAAATTCAATTACAGTAATACAATTTTGAAAATTTTTCCATGGATAGAGAAGATGATAAGCTTTTAAAAATAAATTTTCAATAGTAACTCTGCTATTTAAAAAAAAAAAAAAACTATGATTTTTGAATAACAAAGCATAGAAACATAATGCAATGATAAAAAAAATTTGACAATTTTTCCCTAGATGAGTAATGAAATTCTCTTTCTTAGAAAAATTAAATTCTAATTAATTTAACATGTCACTCAAGTCCTGAATTATTTTAAAATTTTGAATAAATAAAAGTAGAACATATAGAATTTTTCAAATTTTGTATTTATTCATTTAAATTTTTATTTTCTATTTTTAATTTGTCAAAATCTTCTAATTGACAAGCTGTTGCTAGAGTTTCTTTTAACTCATTATTCTTTTAATATTTTTTATTTTTCATTTCTAATTTACAAGAATTTTTCAATAATATTTTTATAAATTTAAACAATTTATGGAGGTAGATATTGTACCTGACTTACCTTGTCGATCTTAAAATATGATACTCCCCCTGTAGAGCTACTTTTTTCTGATTTTCCTTCCCCTTCAATATTGCTTTCTTCCGAAGACTCTCCCCCTTCATCGATGCTCATCTGGGACAAGCTTTTTGTATCTTCAGGTAGGTATTTAGCTATAAGAGTTGTCCTGACAATTTCCTCGGTCTCAAATTCTTCTGACGACGACTCAGTGTCCATCGAGGAGTTGGATTCGACTTCCTTTAGTTCTTCGTAGAACTTCAAGAACTTTTCCCAAAGTTATTTTGCACTCTTGTATTTGTCAATTCTAACGAGATCCTGAGCAGGCAGATCACTCAGAAGATAGAACTCAGTCTTACCATTTGACACAAAATTGTTGTGCTACTTCTTAGTCCATCGATGCTCCTCAAGTTTTTTTTTTCTTCTTCGCTTTTTTTCATATCAAAATCATACTTAATCGTTAGTAAACTATTGAAATCGGCTTTAAAATATATCTCCATTCGACGTCTCCAAAACGTGAACTCCCCCTCGAATATTGGTGAGTAGATGCTAGCTCCAACCATTTCTTGTGCTTTGATCGACGGTTAGTCCTTCTAAAGTGACCTTGCTCTAATACCAATTGTTGGTGTCTTGGCTGCTGACTAGAGGGGGGTGAATAACCATGCACAATAAAAATAAACACCTTTCTCAGAACTTTGGAAATAAAGTACTTGTATAAAAAGAAACTGATTAATAGACAAGAAAAAGAGGCACAATAATTTACTTAGTTTGCAATCAGGAGATTGCTAATCCAAGATGTTTGAAAGCTCACTAATGTCTCTTTCAGGTGGAAAAGCCTCTTACACCAGTCAAAGTTCACAACTACAAAGCTAAACTTAATTAGGATCGATTACAAGTGTTGTTCTCTGTATTTTTTCAGTGTTGTTTAGGTTCTAGGATCAGGGTTATATTTATAGCCCTAATCGAGGTGCCTGAAAGTGTTCCAGACACCTAGACGTGGATAAAATTTTATCCTCGTCGCACCGGATCACGACAATGTGTGTTTCGATAAGTTTTTTTGGTTCAGGACTTGCTTTGGATGCCCTAGGTCCGGGTGGTCCGGGTGCCCGGAGCACAGTCAACCCCTGGTTGACTTTTCATCCTGTCTTCCTCTCCAGCTCCGCTCCAGGTGATTTCGGCCATCCAGAATAGGGCTCACTTGAAATCATTTTCTAGCCTTCTCAAGCAACTTTCCATTCCGGCTTCTTGTCCCTCAGAAACATCGCGCGCATTCTTCTTGTCCGTCAACGTATTATTCTGCAGCACCTCGTCCCTCTGACGCATTGAGTCCGTCAACTCTCTCCCGCGTCATCCTTCTCGCTAGCTGCGACTTTTGTTGGAGCAATTCCAATGGTCTGTGCGACCATGTGTTTTGGTGTTTTGGCAAAGGGTTTAAGTTAGGTTCACCCTTGTATTTGATATGTGTATTTGAGCTGTACAGGTTTGCAGGATACACATGTGACTAGGTTGATGGCTTCGGGTCCGGTGAAGGATGGAGCATCTGAGGGACCGTGGACAAGGCAGCGAGGACAAGGGCCGAGGGAAACAACTTCAAGGCATACGCGAAGGATGACATTGGGGACGAGCCGCGAGCTTGAATGCATCCGAGGGACGAGAGCCAAAGGAAGTAGGTTTGAAGGCAAGAGGTCAAGGCTGCAAAGAAGCGTCAAGTGAGTCATAAGGGTGAGGGTACGAGTGCACGAGAGATTGTACTCAGAGTAAAATTCAAGTTTTAGGGTTTTACTGTAGCGTTACAGTAGCAGTACTGCAGCGTTACTGTAGCGCTACTGTAACAGTCGACTGCATGTTTTAGCAGTCGACTGGTGCAGTCGATCGGGCAGTCGACTGCTATTTTTAGCAGTTGACTGGTATCGAGCCGTTGGGATGTAACAGTCGAATTTTCACAGAGGGTAGTCCACTGCTAGTTTTAGCAGTCGACTGTTAGGCGGGGTTTCCAACCCGTGACCCATATAACCAAGTCTTGGGAGCTTGGTTATAGTTGACGAAATTAGTAGTGGTAAACCTTAATTAGTAGTCTACTTGTTCTCAAGTGTTTGTGAGTGTTGTGGAGAGGTTTCTCCACCCACAAGGAGCTACTTGAGATAGCCAGAGTTTGCCGGGGACTAATCCACCGATGGATTGAGGGATCGTCCATCTTACGGACAGCCGTGGAGTAGGAGCAAGCTATCTCCGAACCACGTTACATCGACGTGTCAATTGGTTTGCTTGTCTTTCTTATTCTTTGTCTTTAGCTTTCATATTCGTAGTTAGTATTAGATTTTCATTGCGCATACTAACAAGTGTAGGAAGAAAGTGATTATTTGGGGGCGCCATCTATTCAACCCCCTTTCAAGCCGGCCACCAATCTCTTACAACTTTCGCTCGACTTCTTGTGCTCATAAGTTTCTGCACACTTAGACACAGGGCATCAAAACATAGCAGAACCTAACTTGACTGGTTTGATCACATTAAAACTAACACGGGATACTTACAAATACTAGCCATCTTCCATGAACAGTATTTAAGGTACCTTCAAAGCTCCAAAGGTACTTTGTACTCCTTTTACCCTGCAAAATGTGTTAGTCCAACACAAAAGTATCTAACCCATAAAACAAAGTTAGCACAATAATAATAAGCAATAACAATTAGTTCCTGTCTTTCCAAGACTAGGAATTAGTCAATATCTTAGTTTAGGGATCCAAAATGAACATAAATTGGACCAACGCCTAATGTCTAAACTTGGACTCGCCTTCACCAAAACTCTCTCCTCCAGTGACTTACCTTCACTTACCAACTTGTAGTCTATTGACTAGCCTCTCAATCCACCAGGTCTTCTTGCTAGTTGTCAGGTCCGCAGATCCAACTAGACTTTGGTCAGTTGTCAGGCCCCGCAGACCCAGCCGGAGTTCCCGCTAGATATTCAGTCGATCCTTTGACCTATATGGGCTTCGCACCAACTATCGAGTCCTCAGACCTAGTTGAGTTTCATCTTAGTGTCAGATACCCTAGACCCCTCAATCTCTGCATGTTTGGTAAATGTATTAGATTATAAAAACACCTAACTTAACTTACTTGTCATTCATCAAAATATGAATTAGACCGTTAGTACAAATTACACCAATGATCTCCCTTTTTTGATGCAATAACAATCTCAGTTAAAGTTAGGAAAAACAAGTGCATAAAAATATAGTTAGAAAAAAATAATGCATATAATAACTAAATATGCATAAGTCTATTCTTTGTTTCTTCTCTTGATCATCTATTCTTTTTCTAACTTAATCACATTCTTTTTCTAACTTAATCCCCTACTCTCTCCCTTTGATATTCATCAAAAAAAAATAGAATGCATAAGTGTACCAAAGTATGAAAATCTAAATACTCAAGAAAATAAAGCAAGTAAGAATTTTATTCTAAGTGGGCATAAATGAACTTGTAGCTTTATCATAGAGAGGAGTTAAGAAAAAAATTCCAAAGTATTTTGAAAGAGATTTCAAAATTTTCAGATGGTTTCAAAATTTGAATATTGAATTTGCTAAAACAAATCATTGTGTAAAGCTAAATTATGAAAGAAGTTCATAAGCCTGTTTTCAAGATAGATATCAAAACATGTTTTTTTTCAGAAAAAATTGTTGCAATAATTTGTAAAATATTTTAAAGTGTTATCAAAGAAATTTTTCTAAGCAAAATAATTTTAGAAATATTTTCAAAATAGTTTTCAAACAAATTAAAAAGGTTTTCCAAAGATAAATTTCAAACTGAAAGGATAAGTTTTGCAAGAGTTTTCTAAAAATTTTTTTAAAAAATCAAAGTGTTTTCAAAAAATATTTTTCAAAGTATTTTTTAAAATAATTTTCAAAGGGATAAAATACATTTCAAATTATTTTTGCAATACATTTTCTACCAAAAAAGTTTTTAAAGTATTTTTCAAAACACTTTTATTTTCAGTTTTTAAAATAGTCATTTAAAAAAAAATATTTCTAGCAAGTTTTGAAAGTAAATTTTCCAAACCAGATTTTGAAAAGATTTTTTCAAACCAATTTCTTTTTCAAAGCATTTTACAAAGTATTTTTCAAAAATAAATATTTTACAATGCATTTCTAACTGTTTTTCAAACAAAATTTACAAAGGATTTTTCAAAACAAATTTTAAAATAATTAAGTTGGTCATACAAATCCTCCTCTTTAAATTTACACTCTTCCTTAACTTGACACATATGGTTATCAAGAAACTCTATCTAATTGTTTAAATTAGTCAAGAAAATTAACTTTGGATTCAAGTTAATCAAATTAAATTTTAGAATTGGTTACTGTTGTTTTACTAATTGAGATATAAGTTGAGTGATTGGTAATTTTATTGATTTGAATTAAGTTAGTTTAAAGCTTTAATTAGGTTAAATTAAATTAAGTATTAGTTAAATTGAGTTTTCAATTGAGGTTATCCAAAATTATCAATTAAGGTTAGATTAATATTTTGAATTTAATTCAATCTTAATTTAAGTTAATTAAATTTTTAATTAATTTAATTGATTACTTAATTAATATTTAGGTTTAAATTAATTAATTTAATTACTTTAAGTAAACATTAAGTTTAAATTAAGTTTTAATTTAAGCTTAATTAATTTAGGATTTCATTAAAGTTTTTATAGTTTATAGTTAAAGTTTTATTATAAGATTTAACAACTATTTTAAACTTAAGTTTTAATTAATTAAAATTAAGTATCATTGACAAATTTTAGTTAAATGTTTAGGTTTGGTTTTAAGTTTATTATTATTTATTTTAGATTTTATTTTAAGTTAGATTCCATTAATGTTTTAATTTAAGTATAATTAAGTTTTTAGGTATTAGCTAAGTGTTTAAATTTTAACTAAGTTTTTAAGATAATATAGTTTCTTTAAATTTTATTTAAAATATTTCAAAATAATTTTTAAAATATTTTTGAATGAATTTTTAAAATATTGTAAATGAATTTTTAAAAGATTTTTTAAAGGATTTAAAATAATTTTTAAAAATATTTTTAAAGGATTTAAAATAATTTGAATTTAAATTTAAATTTAATTTGAATGTAATTTAAATTTTATTTGATTTTAATTATAATTTGAATTTACTTTTACTTTTAATTTTATTTAATTTTATTTAATTTGAATTTAATTTTCATTTTAATTTTATTTAAATTTAAATTTAAATTTATTTTAAATTTTATTTAAATTTGATTTTTTTATTTAATTTAAATTTTAACCTTATTCATCACACTCGATCTATATTTTTAATCAGGGAAATCATATAATTTTGTGAGATGAATTCAGTTGAATTTTTAGGATTTGGTTTAACTTGTATTATATTCAAGTTTAGCCTTAGATTCAACAAACAAACATTCTTTGGATAAACTGTTGGTGCAGGAAGCATCCAACGATCAAACCTGAGTTTTGATAATGACAAAGGATTCAAAGTTAAGGTGTGTTGTGATCTAACAAGTATGTTAAGTGTTTTCAGGAAAAGACCTAACTGTGGTTAGGCAAGGTAAAAACCCTAGGAGGTGGCAACCCTAGGTCATAGGGGGTGGTAACCCTATGCGGAAAGTCTTGGTGGGTCGAGTGCTTCAGGCAAAAGTCCTAGGGGGGGGGGGGGGGGGGAACCCTAGGTGGGAAGTCTTGGTGTCGCGAACCAAGTGAAAGACTGGACCAGCCGGGAAGCGGAAGTCCAGCAGAAAGTCCGGAAGCATCGAGCACCGAGCAAAAGTCCAATCGACCTGGTGGATCGCACTGGCAACAGGTAAATCTCTTGAGTGGAGTAGGTGAGGACGCGTTCCCCATAGAGGGAACAGTAGGCGTCGGGTCGACCTAGGATTTCTGGTTGGAAATCCAAAGTCAGACCCGGACAGTCCAATGACTGTCAAACTTCATATTTATGATATTATATGTGCTAACTTTTGTTTTGCAGGATATGTTTGTATTTTGGATCTAACATGTCTTGCAGGTACGAAAGAACAAGGTTAAGCCTCGGATAAATAGTATCCGAGGCGCCTCCATGGAGCTTGGAGGCGCCTCAGGTGCAAAAGATGAGCTGGCTGCGAAGCAAGCTTGGAGGCGCCTTGAAGAAAGCTCAAGGCGCCTTGGATTAGTGGATGAAGGCGCCTTGGAGAGCAAAGAAGGCGCCTTGAACCTGATAAGGTTCGACCAGTTCAGCCCTTATCTCAGCGTGTGACTCGGCCAACATGGAGGCGCCTTGGATGGCTTTCAAGGCGCCTTGAACACCCTTTATAAGAGGGTCTCGACCAGCAGCTCTTAACAACTCATTCCAAGCAATCCTTCTGCGACTAGCTGCTAACAACACGATCCCGAAGTGCTGCGACGACCCCCCGACGACCCGGAGCTCCGAATCTTCAGTTATTCATATTGTCTGTTGGTGCAATATCCCTTAGGTCAAGGTTGACCTGGTTGACCAAGCTTGAGTCTTGGTTTGGATTTCGATGTTTGACAATGAAAGGTTGATTGCAGAAGAGTCAAGTAGGTCAAGGTTGACCGGATACTTGACTATGGAAGTCCTGGTAAGTGAAGCCAGGCAGAAGGAAAATCCTGGTGAGTGAAGCCAGGTGAAAGACCTAGTGAGTGAAGCTAGGCAGTATGGAAGTCCTGGTGAGTGAAGCCAGGCAGAAGGAAAATCCTGGTGAGTGAAGCCAGGTGAAAGACCTAGTGAGTGAAGCTAGGCAGTATGGAAGTTCTGGTGAGTGGAGCCAGGCAAAAGGAAATCCTGGTGAGTGAAGCCAGGTGAAAGACCTAGTGAGTGAAGCTAGGCAGTGTGAAAGACCTAGTGAGTGAAGCTAGGCAGATTGAAAACCCTAGTGAGTGAAGCTAGGTGAAAGTCCAAGTAGGTCAAGAGAGTGACTGGATACTTGGCATGAAAGAAAAGTCCAAGTGGGTCAAAGGGATTGACCGGACACTTGGTGAGGGAGTCCTAGCAGGTCAAGGGAGTGACTAGATGCTAGGCATGACGTACCAACAGGTTAAGGTTGACCGGATGTTGGTTTGGGAGGTTTGGAACTTGATTTTGGGCAAAAACCAAGTGCTGGATCGATCAGTGGATCGATCCAGGCTCTAGATCGATCAGTGGATCGATCCAGACCTTTCCCAGCGAACAGAAAGCCTCTGGATCGATCAGTGGATCGATCCAGAGGTCTCAATCGATCAGTGGATCGATTGGGACGCTGCTGCTTCGCGCGATAAGCGCTGGATCAATCTGTGGATCGATCCAGGCATTTTTCCAGAGCACAGAGGCGCTCTGGATCGATCCGTGGATCGATCCAAAGCCTCCCCGATCGATTGAGAATAATCGAATCGATTGGGATCCGACCGTTGCGTCGTATTTGAGCCGCAGGCGAGCGTTGTCTTCGGCATCGCTTCACAGATTCATTTCAGATCTTCACCAGCTCCTCCACAGCTCTTCTCAAGCTCGAGATCGCCAGTTCTTGAAGGTTCTTGGAGGCTCTTCCAAGTCAAGAGGCGGATCAAAGCAAGAAGAAGAAACTAGGGTTAAGGTTTGTGCACTCATTGTAAGCTTGTATTTCTTTACTACCCTTTCTTCTTCTTGTATTGAGTCTTGTAGGGCTTCTCCGCCCTTTGTAGTTACCATAAAGGAGAGTTTCATTAGTGAAGGGTGCGTGCGTTGTGTGGATCCTTGGATTAGTCACCTCCCTTGGAGGTGGATACCAAGTAAAATCCAAGTGTTAGCGTGTTTGTATTTGTTTCTTTGTATTTCCGCTGCGCATCCTTGAAGAAACAAGCAATGCCAAGCACTGAGCACGCGACGAGCTATTCACCCACCCTCTAGCTACTTTTGGTCCTAACATTGTCGTCGGTATAATTTAATCATTTCTTATTGATTATTGTACTTCACTTGTAATTCTATTCGAGCTATTAGTTGTTGCCCACGGTAAGCAATCAAGGATCGCGGGTCTTCGAGTAGGAGTCGAGTGCGGCTCCGAACGAAGTAAATTCCCTCGTGTTTGTGTTATTTTTCTCTTTTATTCCGCTGCGTTACTCAAGTGTTTAATCGAACGATTTACGATTCCGAACCGAGTGAAAACCACGAGCGCTATTCACCCCCCCTCTAGCGCGTCTCGATCCAACAATTGGTATCAGAGCGGGGTCGTTTTGAATCGGTCAACCACCTTTCAAAACAAATTTTCGTGGTATTTTCAGATTTTTCGAAGTCAATTAGAATTTAGCCTTATAGCTATATTCTAATTTTTTTCTCGAATCGGTTTTTGCTCGAAGTTGGTGCAACATCACTCGAGTACGTTTTCTTTTAAATTATTCCCGCACTACTAATCCAAGACCTAGTCTTGGAACATTCTTTACTTTTTGTTGTTGCATATTACAAATGGCTCAACAAGAAGGGTTCAGTACCGTTCGCCCCCCACTTTTCTCCGGAGAAGACTTCGGATATTAGAAGGGGCGAATGGAAACCTTCCTGAAGACGCAATTCGACACGTGGATGATAATCAAGACCGAACTACAACTCCCATCCGACGAAGACGGCAAGCCGACACCCTGCGAAAAATGGGAACCAACCACAATCAAAAAGGTGGAAGCTGATGCCAAAGCGACCTGCACCCTCCAGTGCGGACTGACCAAGGAGGAGCTCAATCGAGTTGGCCCGTTCACATCAGCAAAGGAGCTCTGGGAGAAGCTGATCGAACTCCACGAGGGCACCTCCGACACTAAGGTAAGCAAGAGAGATCTGTTGCTTAATAAATTATATAATCTAAAGATGCAGGAAGGTGAGACAGCGCGTTCACTGCACGCAAGTATTCAAGACATCCTCAACTCCCTCCACGGAATCGGGCAGAAGGTAGAAAATAGGGATATCATAAGGTACGCTCTTAACTCATTTCCAAGGAGTACATTGTGGGCATCAATGGTAGATGCCTACAAAGTCTCTAAGGATTTATCTTGTATTAAATTAGATGAATTGTTTTCAGAATTTGAACTTCACGAGCAGACTAATGCACAACCAACCGAGAAGGGGGTGCTTTGGTTGCAGGTACCAGTCGAACACGTGAACCGAGATCACAACGAAGAACTGAACCGGAGTCGGAAGAAGAACCCGACTCAGATAATGAAGACGATGAATTAACAACCGAGCTCATAAATCTCATAAAGAAGCTCTACAAGAAAAAGAAGGGCTTCAACAAAAGATATCTAAAGAAGGCAATACAATCCAAGGAGGTTTAACCAAGTTCGAAGGGTAAGTTCGAGGTTATCTGCTACGGGTGCAACCAGAAGAGGCACATCAAGGCGAACTGCCCAAGTCTGAAGGATGCAAAGAAGCGAAAGAAGAAGGCCCTGAAGGCGACGTGGGACGAATCCTCAGAAGAAGATACCGACGACGAACTCGATCAGACGAGTCTCCTCGCACTGATGGCCCGGGACCAGATCGACGTGTCCGAGAGCGAAAGCGAGTCGGAGGCCGAGTCCGAGCGAAGCCACGGATCCGTATCCGTATCCGAAGGGCCAGACCCCGCTGTGAGTATTTCTAGACTTAATAATCTAGTTAATTATTTATTGCGAAAGTTAGCTAAATCAAATCTTAAAATTAAGTCACTTCTAAAGGAAGTAGTTGTCCTTAAAGAAGTGACTAACTCCGAATCTTTGACTGAACCAGTTCAGACTGGAAACTCAACTCAAGCCCAAAAACTTGAGAAAGAGAATTCCAGCCTGAAAACTCAAGTCAAGGATCTGGAGAAAATACTAGAACAGTTTTCTTTAGATTCCAAGAATCTTGACCTAATTCTTGGGACACAAAGAGCCGTTTACAATAGAACTGGTCTAGGATTTAAACCAAAAAGGAAATATAAATCTTACTTATCTCTTGTAGAAAGAACAAATAGAAAAACAGTCCAAGCATGGGTCCCCAAGTCCAAATTGATTAATCAAGTTGGACTTGGTCAATATTGGATCCCAAAGGATCATATACACACTACCTCGACAGACCATATCGAGACTATGATCCAGGGGGAGCAAAAAGGAAAATGATATTAATAAAACGAACTTAATTCAAAATTAATTAAAAATTCGAAATTAAATTAAAATTCAAAATTTATTAAAAATTCAAAATTAAATTAAAATTAAAATTAAAAATAAAAAAATCGAAATTAAAAATTAAATTAAAATTCAAAATTAAATTAAAAAATCGAAATTAAATTAAAATTCAAAATAAAAAAAATCGAAATTAAAGATTAAATTAAATTAAAATTCAAAATTTAATTAAAAAATTCAAAATTAAATTAAAATTCAAAATTTAATTAAAAATTTGAAATTCAATTTGAAATTAATTCAAAAAAAAAAAATAGAAGGAGAATCTAAAATAGTTAGCACCCCCAACTAAACTACCTGACTGGGTAACCGAACTTAATCTACCCGAAATGGGTAAACAAGAGTAGACTACCCGGCAGGGTAATTAAGGTTAGATTAAAAGGAATTAGGTTTAACTTGACCCACGGTACTGGTGAAGTATTGGATGATAGTACGTTCGGGAAGCTTAGTCATCGCATGTCTAGAAAGATATGACTTCGACCTGGTGCATTTGGCTAAGTGGAACTGACCGAAGCTACCTTTTATGGATCCTAACCAGTTAGACCAAGGTTTGATACTAAGTTCAATGGGTAGGACTATTTGGAAAACCTCGAAGGCATGGTTACTTTAATGATGTCCTTGTGACTCACCATAGCCCAGAAGTTTATCCAAAGAACGCCTACTTGTTGAACCCAAAGTTAAACCTGAATCTAATACAAAGTTAAACCAAACTCTTAAATTGAACCACAATTCATCTCACAACAATTATAGGATTACCTAATTGAAAATTTAGATCGGGTGAGATGACTAAGGAATTTAAAATTCAAATTCAAAATTAAACTCATAACTATAATTAATTCAAATTCAAAATTAGATTCATAATTAATATTATTTTTTCAAATGAAATTAATTTCAAAATTATTTTAAAAAATCTTTTCAAAATCAAATTCAAAATTATTTTTAAAATATTTTAAAACTTAATTTCAAAATTCTTTTAAAAATATTTTCAAAATCAAATTCAAAATTATTTTTAAAATCTTTTAAAACTTAATTTCAAAATTATTAAAAAAATCTTTCAAAATCAAATTCAAAATTATTTTAAAAATCTTTTAAAACTTAATTTCAAAATTCTTTTAGAAATCTTTTCAAAATCAAATTCAAAATTATTTTAAAAATCTTTTAAAACTTAATTTCAAAATTCTTTTAAAAATCTTTTCAAAATCAAATTCAAAATTATTTTAAAAATCTTTTAAAACTTAATTTCAAAATCATTTTAAAAATCTTTTCAAAATCAATTTCAAAATTATTTTAAAAATCTTTTAAAACTTAATTTCAAAATTCTTTTAAAAATCTTTCAAAGTTATTTTAAAAATATTTTAAAACTTAATTTCAAAATTATTTTAAAAATCTTTTCAAAATCAATTTCAAAATTATTTTAAAAATCTTTTAAAACTTAATTTCAAAATTCTTTTAAAAAACTTTCAAAATTATTTTAAAAATCTTTTAAAACTTAATTTCAAAATTATTTTAAAAATCTTTTCAAAATCAATTTCAAAATTATTTTAAAAATCTTTTAAAACTTAATTTCAAAATTCCTTTAAAAATCTTTTAAAAATCTTTCAAAATTATTTTAAAAATCTTTTCAAACTTAGTTTCAAAATTCTTTTAAAAATCTTTTCAAAATCAATTTCAAAATTATTTTAAAAATCTTTTAAAACTTAATTTCAAAATTAATTGAAAAATTATTTAAAAAATTATTTAAAAATTCCTTTCAAAATCAACTTCAAAATTATTTAAAAAATCTTTTCGAAATCATAATCAAAATTAATTAACTTAAAATTATTTTTCACAATTAGTTAACTTAAAATTATTTTTCAAAATTACTTAAAATTATTTTTCAAAATTAATTAAATTAAAATTATTTTTCAAAATTACTTAAAATTCAAAATAATTACTTAAAAGTCTTTAATCCAAAATTAACCTACCTAATTCAATAATTAAAAAAAAAAACGCACGTGGCGCCTGAACAAAGGCGCCTCCCATACATGGGAGGCGCCCTAGAAAGCGACGGGAAAACTCCCACCGCTTGAGACTAAGGCGCCTCGGATTATCTCCGAGGCGCCTCAAACCACCTTCCTAAGCACCTTATAACTCAATTAAGGCGCCTTAAGACCTAAAGGCTTATCACGAACAGAACAGATTCTGTTCGTTTCTGTCTGCCCCATTTTGCCGAGTTCCCGAGCGATTTCTCGCCGAAATCTCGTCTCTAAGGCGCCTTCAACCCTTTGTTCCTCCCCTTCCACACCCCACAATGCCTCCTAGGTAAACTCTAATCACTTCCGAGTCAATTTTTATATATTCTTTGTGCTTATTTTGCCAATCTTTGCGTAAAATCGTTGAAAATAGGAAACGACGTCAAGTAGATCCCAATCCGGCAAGACTCCCATCAGCCGACCTCAGATTCCCAACCGAACAACTTAGGGCTACATTTACTAGCTTCAAATTTAACCCTATCAAACCTAGATACCTAAATAGACCCTTTTTTTAGTCAGTTCTGTCATCCATCGGTCCAGATGATAGAATACTATCAGCTGGATAAATTGGTTTACTGCAGTAATGCAGTAAATCATGATTTATGTACATAGTTCTATCACAACCTTGAAAGGGTTGATGATAGTACATACTCCTCTAGAGTTGGTAACACTGACATCTAGCTTACCCCTACTTTGTTACGTATAGCCTTAGGGCTTACAGCGTCAGAGTGTACCTTCCTGTGCTGCCTCGGTAGGGATCTGTCATTTGGCGATCCCTACTCTCACATTACGTTAGACACGATCTATACGTATTTTTTTTGGGGGAGAGACCACTCGGCTTGACTGAGTTCCGGTCAGTTTCTCTTAGAGTCCAGGACTATGTTATGTATAGGGTCCTAACAGCCTGCATATTGCCGATATCATCTCGGGATGTCCCGAAGATGCGATCTTCACATTCATTCTTTCTATATGCCTTGAGTCATCGGTTGGACATTGATATAGCCTTACACATGTTCCAGAACTGTAAAATACCAGAAAATAGAGAATAATAATAAGGGAATTTTCCGAAATTTTTGGAAATTTTTCGGAGCTCGTATGGACGAGTTAACGGGGATAAAATGGGGCCCGGGAAAGCCTGTATAGGCTACCCCATTTAAGCGAGGAAAAGTTGTATTTCTTTTCCTTTTTCTTTTTCTCTTTATTTGCTTTCTCCTTCCAATTTTCCCCGTGACACAGCAGCCCTAACTCCCTTCTCCGCCGTTCCTTTTCTCCTTCTTCCTCGCGCCGGTTTCCTCTCCCAAACCCGATCTTCTCCTCTTCTTCCCTCACCTCTTCCCCTTTTTGCTCCCTGACACCGTCGATCTCCACGGCTACTAACACCGGACGTGGCCACAATGGGGAGGATTCCAGCCCTCTCCCGATCACTCTTCATCGATCTCGCGGCGCCACCAACGTAACCATCGGACGTTGCCAGATTCGTCACGCCTCTCTTATTTGTTGATGCTACTGCCCCTCCGACTACCAGGTGACATGGAATTGGGTTTACTGTGAGAACTGACTTATGTTACATTATCAGCCTTCCGAGGGATTTTGTATAGTAGCACTGAGGTTGTAAGTTGGAGGATGGGGATAACAAAAGAGAGAACTGTTGGTTGCTACTTGAAAAACCTAATGGTTCCACTGTACAAAAAATTTGTACAAAGGTCTGAACCTTTTCTTAGCTACCATGTGTTCTTTTAAATTAAACTTGGATCGCCTGCGGAACTTAACACGTTTGATCCAAAGTTTAATCTATTTGTTCTTTTAGGTTTTGACTTGGATCTTCTGCGGAACTTAACACGTTCGATCCAAATCACCTAGGTTATTAATTTCATTAAATATTAATTTCCAAAATTGACTTCCAGTACTGACGTGGCGAGGCACATGGCCTTCTTGGATATGGGAACAACCACCACCGACTAGACAAAGCCGTTTAAGGAAAGTTAATATTTAATTTCCTTAAATAACTTTAGGTCAACCGAAAAGAACAATCAAATCACAAGGAAAAGAAAAAACAAAAGAACACAACATCGAAAACAAATTCGAAATACTAGAATCGCATGCCTCTTGTATTTGGTATTATTTCCAAAAATAACTAGTATGATGCGGAAAAGAAAAATACTAGTTATACCTTTTAGAAAGACCTCTTGATCTTCTACCGTATTCCTCTTCTAATCCCGGATGTTGTGTGGGCAACGATCTTCCGAGACGAGAACCACCAAGGCACCTTCTTCTTCTTTACAAGGTTCGGCCACCACATGACTCCAAGAAAGGATGAGGTTCGGCCACCACCACCAAGCTCCAAGGGATGCAAGAGCGAAGCCTCCTTTCTCTCCTTTTCTCCAAGCTAGATCCGGCCACCACAAGGACTCCAAGAGAACAAGATGGTTCGGCCACAAGAAGGAGAAGAGAGAAGAGGAAGAGGCCGGCCACCAAGGAAGAGAGGGAGGAAAAGAATAATAGAGTTTTCTTGCATAAAGCCTCCTCTACCCCCTCTTTTATAATCCTTGATCTTGGCAAATAAGGAAAAATTAATAAAAACTTCCTTAATTCTTTTGCCATTGAAAAGGAAAATTTATTTAATTAAAAATATTTTTTTTTTTCATCATGATAATGGCCGGCCACCTTTAATCCCTTAATCAAGGAAATTTTAATTCACACAAGAATTAAAACTTCCTAATTTGCTTCCATAAATTTATAAAAATTTCTCAAATAATTTTTCCCTCCATGGTGGTTAATAAAAAAGAAATTTTATAAATTAAAATCTTTCTTTTAAACATGTGGATAAAAAGAAAGTTATCTCTAAAAATTAAAATCTCTTTCAATCTACAAATAAGGAAAGATATCAAATCTTTTCTTAATCTTTTGTAGAAACTTATAAAAGAGAATATTTAATTTTTAAACTCTCTTTTAAATCATGAACATGTTTAAAAAGGAAAATTTTCTTAAAATTTAAAATCCATCTTTTAATCAACAAATAAGGAAAGATTTCAAATTTTTAAACTCTCTTTTAAACATGTGGATGATTTACAAATAAAGAAAGTTTTTACTAAAAATTAAAACTATCCTTTTAATCTACAAATAAGGAAAGAGATTAATCTCTTCTCTTAATCTTTTGTAGAATGCTATAAAAGGAAATTTTAATTTTAAAACTCTTTTAAAATCATGATATCCACATAAGAAATAATTTTAATAAAAATCTTTTTAATATTCTAGTGGCCGGCCACCTAAGCTTGGGACCCAAGCTTTGGCCGGCCACCAACTTGGCTCATCCACTTGGTCTTGGCCGGCCCTAGCTTGGGTTCCAAGCTAGCTTGGCCGACCCCATTGGATGGGTAAGAAGGTGGGTATGTGGTGGGTATAAATCTCTATATACAAGAGGCTACAGTAGTGACCGAGAGGAGGAATTGGTTTTGGTCTCCCGATAAAATTAAGCATCCCGTGTTCGCCCCGAACACACAACTTAATTTTATCAATAATAATTCATTCCACTAGAGAACTATTATTGAACTACCGCACCAATCCCAAATTACATTTTGGGCTCCTTCTTATTATGAGTGTGTTAGTCTCCCTGTGTTTAAGATGTCGAATGTCCACTAATTAAGTGAGTTACTGACAACTCATTTAATTAATATCTTAGTCCAAGAGTAGTACCACTCAACTTCATCGTCATGTCGGACTAAGTCCACCTGCAGGGTTTAACATGACAATCCTTATGAGCTCCTCTTGGGGACATTCTCAACCTAGATCACTAGGACACAGTTTCCTTCTATAATCAACAACACATACTATAAGTGATATCATTTCTCAACTTATCGAGCTTATTGATTTATCGAACTAAATCTCACACATTGATAAATTAAAGAAATAAATATCAAATATATATGCTTGTTATTATATTAGGATTAAGAGCACACACTTCCATAATAACTGAGGTCTTTGTTCCTTTATAAAGTCAGTATAAAATAAACGACCTCAAATGGTCCTACTCAATACACTCTAAGTGTACTAGTGTAATTATATAGTTAAGATAAACTAATACCTAATTACACTACAACCTTCCAATGGTTTGTTCCTTTCCATCTTGGTCGTGAGCTACTGTTTATAATTTATAAGGAACCGATAACATGATCTTCTGTGTGTGACACCACACACCATGTTATCTACAATATAAATTAATTGAACAATTACATTTATCATAAATGTAGACATTTGACCAATGTGATTCTTATTTCTAGATAAATGTTTATACCAAAAGCTAGGCTTTTAGTATACATCCTAACAAGAACATCATATTGTTTCGTCCCTTCTGATCAAAAGACACAAGATGATTTTTGTTTGTTGGCAGGATCATCTGTTGACGTTAATGCACATTACTCCACTGCAATAGAGCTAGCAAGATTAGCTGGGGATGTAGTCTGACATGCAGGGGCTCTGGAGGGTACCATCCATGCACTATTGGTTGATTGAATGGATTATAAAGATCATGTTCTAGAGGCGGAAGTGAAGTAGGATTTGCTGTAGGTGTTCTTGGTTCCAGCAGCAACAACCACCTTGTTCCAGCAGCAAAAGCATGGCTGTATATTGAGGTAAGTGGTAGAAAGTTTGATATATGTGTTGAATTAGGGTTAAATCGGGTAAAAGGTTATGATTGATTATTCTGATTTCAAGCCCTAATTCGAATGGATTAGTTAGAATCGATTGAGGAGTTAGATGATCCAATTAGGGTTTATAATTGGATCTGGATTTATGTTAGCTTCTCGAGGATTTGATTTAACTAATTGATTTATAAGTAATTAGCTAAATCTGGATATTATGTACTGCAGGACTTTGATCTGAGACGATGTCTCGACGAGAGATCTATTGCAGATACGATCCTTTCTATTGGAGGCGGGTACCTCTTGACTTATCTTTTATGATATTGTCAATTGGATATGCATAGTATTTTATAGCTACAAGCAATGATCATGTTGGCCTTTGGTATGTCATTGCTTGTTATCCGTAGCATGTTCTGTTGGGCGTTTGTTATGTATCCATGTTTACGTTTCGTGATTATTGCCATGAGTACCTTAGTTCCTAGAGTAAGTGACATACCATGCTATACTGAGTTTAGGACTAGACTCTGAATTTTTATTATCTGACATGTGTATCTATATTTTTATATCATACCTGATCTGTGTACCTACATCTTTTGCTTTGATCCATGTACATTGTTGGTACATATTTTATGGAGGTGGATATGTTCAGGACCTAGGTTGTTATACCATAGAGGGTCTGTATACCCTAGATCTGTTGATTTGATTTACTGGTACTAGGGTACACATTTTTATATATATATGTGGATTTGGTTTAGGATATTGTCATGCTTAGTTTCATGCACCATTCGCATGATTGCATGCTGCGTGATAGGATGCTCCATTATTATAAAGCATATTGCCAATTTCATCATTATTAGGTGCTCCGTTAGTCCGCTCATGGGTAGCGTAACGCAGCGTGGTAGCACGTCAGTTTTGCTCTGTTCGGTGCTCCGTTGGTCCGCTCATGGGTAATGTGACGCAGCGTGATAGCACGTCAGGGATCCCTCTCCATCATGGTGTACCGGGAGATGAGAGCATTGCGCTCCCCCATTTATGATTTGGAATAGGAGTATGTGTGTACTCCGACAGCATCCAGCCCACTCGGTCACTCATCAGGGGTAGTGATGTCAGAGTGCACGGTTGTCACAGCCCTACCCACTCAGTCTCACCATTGTGTGTGAGATGACTGACTGGCGTCAGGGGTGACCATGTCATTGGCACCATATGCATTTATTGCATTTATTTGCTTGTGTTTGCTGCACTTATATGCTGTATTTTGGTGGATGCATTTGTTTGACATGCATACAGGAGACATATTGTGTATCTGGTTTGACGACCCTTTTGTTCTGGATAGGAGTTCCTGGTGAGTACAGCTTCCTCAGTTTCCTTTCAGTTTTGCATATTTCCTATATATGATTAGGAAGCTGTATTCCATTTTTATTACTGTTAGATATATCTTACTAGGCATGTCTATTGGTATTCGCTGAGTTGTTGAACTCACCCCCGTGGACACTATCTTTTTCAGGTACCAGGTTGTTTATGATGTCGCTTGAAGTATCCTGTCTGCTGGTCCCCATGTCACTTCAGAAGATCTGTCTTCGCTGTTGTTCATTTGTACTTTGGTATTTGTGTATCTAGCTTGTGTTCCGATTTTGTTTCTGGAGTGGTGTTTTATGGTGTAGTGTAAGCCTAGCCGGCTAGCATGTCATGTATTTTGGTTTTCTATCTTTCACGCCCCAGGTAGTCCCTGTCCGAAGAAATTTCGGCAGCATCTCCCCTGTACGGGTGACAATATGAATCCAGAATACATATATCTATACCTCGGCCACACACGGCCGGAACAATACAATACAAATAAGAAACAAACCACGCAGTTTATATCAACATTCCACACAATTCAATATAAAATCAATCCACGCAGTTTAATAAGGAAAGACGATATAGAATCTCGAAGATATATGTAAACAGCCTACTCCACTACAACGAAGAAAACCAATCCATGAAGTAATGAAAATACAACCGCAGCGGAAAACAAAAGTAGCAAACCCGAATGTTCAATGTAAAGTCCACAATACAAACCCACATCACAAGTATATAAGATGCAAAAACAAAACAGATCCCGACAACAGGAAATCCTCGCGATAAAGGGGCTAGCGACGGGAATCTCTCCTGACGGCCTCAACCTGAAAAAATAGTAACAACGGGGTGAGTTCAAAGAACTCAGCAGGTAATCCAATAGATATGTACAGCAACATATAACTACTAGCAATATCCTAAGGTACAGTATCCTAAACCATAGAACCTACAGTACAGTTTCCTAACAGTACAACCTACGGTACAGTCTCCTAACAGTATAACAGATATGCATAGCTGAAATAAACTGTAATAACCAGCAATAGGCATAAAGTACAGTCTATAGCAAGAAAAATAAGAAAATGCATAACTGAAATAAATCAACCTCACAGAAAAGGAGGTGCGTCGGTAAAATAGAGCGTCAGAGCAAAAGCATATAACCTGTATGCATGTCAATCATATGCAATCACCAAAATGCATCAATCATAAATAATACAATCTGTGCATATGATGCAAATGACATGTCCTGGTCACCCCTACTGCCATGCTCAGCCGTCTCACACACAATGGTGAGACCGAGTGGGTAGGGCTGTGACAACCGTGCACTCTGCCGTCACTACCCCTGATGAGTGACCGAGTGGACGAGATGCTGTCGGAGTACACCTATCCTCCTGCCTCAAACATAGTGAGGGAGTGTAACGCTCTCATCTCCCGGTACGCAATGACGGGGAGGGACCCCGGTGTGCTACCACGCTCCTGTCACGCTACCCATGAGCGTCCTAGCGGAGCACTACCGGGCAATCTACCCTACACACCCTGAGTGTTGTGCCACTACCCATGCAGTGAACACGTTGTGTGCGGGTCCATGTAGCCGGCCGACGAGCTCAACAATAATGGAGTCGTCAATCGCCCAGCATGCAATCATGCAATATGGTGCATGCGGCTACAGTATGTCATACCTGAACATAGCCTCCTCCATATATGTGTGTGCCCAAAAGGTAAACGCTATATATAACCATGATATAAACATCATAAATCCAAAGACATCACATATAACAATGATGTAAGTATCATGAATCCAAGAGCATATATCACACATGTAAAGCAACTAATCCAGTAGAGTAGAGCACTATAGATATGCATCTCTATGAACATATATACACATGGCAAGAGATAAAATATCCAATCCTGAAGTAAAGCAACTAGCAGATGAAGCATGTGATAGGTATCAACTAGCTAAGACCAGGGAAGAAATAATCTACTATCTACCACTAGTAAATATATATAAGCTACACATATCATAAGACATTATCAAAAGATAAGTCAAAGGGTACCCGCCTCAAATAGAAGGTACAAATCACGCAATCCAAAGTCGACGTCGAGACGCCGTCTCGAATCAGAGTCCTGTGTCAAACCAACAATATATATAGATTTTATTTAGCTAAATCAAATGAATAGGTAAATAAAACCCCTAGAACTAAATTAGGGCAAAAACCCTAATCCGCACAACCTCAATCTACCTAATTAAATACATAAACCTAAAATAATCATTCTACAGCAAGATCAAAACCTACACACAATCAACAACTTGTATAATTCATCTACGACATACATAACCATCTAGAAATCAAATCACACCATGATCTACACTAAGATCAATTATCCTATTCCTTACCTCAAATCCAAGGTGATCACCAATAGATCACAATCAAAGGTGTTGCTGCCGGTTAGGGAAAGCTGCTGGATACACCTCAAAGATCACAATTCCAGCATCACAGCAACAGAACCTCACTGCTTTGCTCAAGTTGCTGTTGAAACAAGATGTTGCTGGATCAAAGAGCAATCCACAGCACTCAAATTGAAATCCACAGAACAGGTCCTCACTGGATTCAATCCTTCCTACTGATCTGATGCAATAAACATCTCAAAGTGATCAAGAATCAACACCACAGAATAGAACAGAACCTCACCTCAATGGATTCAATCGGATCACAAAGGAAGAATCAACAATAGGCAACAGGAACAATCCATAGAATAGAACAAGCAGAACAAACCTCTGATTCTCCAATCCCGTGACCTAGATCAGTAGTAAAGAAGAGGATCAAGATCCAATCAGGGGAAAACAACAAGGATCTGATCCAACATCTTTTCCTAGACCAGAACATCAAAGATCAACACGAACATCTCCCAATCAATCGAAGTCTGGTAATACCTTACCTTAAGGATCGTTGCTAGGGCACGACTCTGTTGCCGCGACGACTGATCGGAGCCAACCGAAGAGATCTAGGGCACAGTTTCACAAGGAGAAAGGGCTCGGGTGAAGCCAGCCCCTCTCTTGAACCTCCGGAAGAAAACCCTCACCGGCGATCAGGTGGATCTCGCTCGATCCAGTGGCGTCGGCAGGTAGGCGTGAGAAGATGCGATGTTGTGAAGCGGCCCAGAGAGGAAGACACCGGTCGGATCTGAGCTCAATGGGCATCGATGCCGGTGGAGAAAGATCGCGGGAGCTGGAGCCTGGCTTTCGTCGGCGTCGCTCGTCCGCGAGAGAACAGAGAGAGGAAGAGGGGAGTTCGCGTCGGGCAGAGGGGAAGAAGGAAGGGTGGATCGGCGTTTGGGAAGGGAAATAAAAATAAAGGAAAAGAATTTATAATTACAAACTTTTCCTCACTTAAACGGGTATCCCAAACAGGCTTTATCCGCGCTCGAAATTGATCCCCTCAAAATCCGTCGTACGAGCTCCGAAAAATTCCCAGAAAATTCCTAAAAATTCCGGAAAAATTTTGTAAGGCTATTTCTCAAATAACCCTATTATTTAAATTTTCCGAGATCTCACACTATCATTTTTCTATTGTGTTTTGGATTTTTGTTCCAGCCGAGTGGGCTGATGATATAAACTGCGTGGATGACTTTGTGTCATATTTTTATTATTGTTATTGTTCCGGCCATGTTGGCCGAGGTATATGTGGCCATGAGAGCTTTGTATAAATGTTTCAGATTGTCACTCGTACAGGGGAGGTGCTGCCGAAATTTCTTCGGACAGGGACTTCCTCGGGGCGTGACAAGAACATCATCTCAGCATCTAGTACAGTCACATCCTGTATATTGCGTATGCCCTACTGGCATATTTTGACTTTCATCTTTTCGACCATCGAGGGTATAGATGTGACCAGAGGAACAGTTATCCCTTTAACCATATACGACGAACTAGGGTCACGCAGTTGTAGACTAGCCCATGCTGAGGTCAACGCTGATGGAGTTCTAGCCTGGACAGGTCGACCACAGCCAGCCGCTGCCCCTATCGATCCAGAGGCCGAGGATATACCCGGTGAGGGTGAGGATTGGCCCAACTTCCTGGCAGAGGACTTTTTCTCAGATCCTTCCACCTCTGCTGAACCCTCTACATCTGCCGATCCTTCGACCTCGGCATCACTCTCCGTCGAGGATAGGCTCGCCCGTCTTGAGGTTCACTCCATTGAGACTCGACGCTTCCTTCGATCTCTCCGATCCGAGATAGCTACAGGTTTCGAGTCTCTCCGAGGCGAGATACGGCGTCAGGGACAGTGTCAGCCGGCACCCGAGCAGCCTCTAGCCGATCCTCCAGCTGACGATCCGCCTGCTTGACTCTATCCTTTTAGATTGTCTGGATATGTCACTCACTTTTTGGATCTGGATATTTTACTCACCTTTTGGTTGTATCTTGGAGTTGATTATCTTATGTTTAGCTGACTTATGTTTTAATTCAGTACTTATTTGTCACTTTTTCAAATTTGTGAGTATAATTTCAAAAGTGGTTTTAAATTGTTCTTAAAAATTATAGGAAAAATAATAATTTTAAAATCCCACTTTCCTAGATTTTCAAAATATGGAATTAGCTTAAGCTTTCCCCCTAGAAATCATGTTCCCCTAGATTTAAGCCAGAGCATCTCACAAACACCTAGGTATACCTTGCTTGTGTTTGAAAAACATAGAATGGTGTGAGATGCATAGGGTACATCCTGGACTCAAGAATGCTTATTTCTGTGCATCAATATGAGTCTGGGTGTTAAATACTTTATTAACAGTAATCAAGTCAAGTCTTCCAGCCTTAGTCAAATCTAACTGGACTAAATGATTTAACTTGACTAACCAAGTGAAAGCTGTTGCCCTCTAGGCAATCAACAAATAGCCAAAGGTTAGACAGTTGGTGAAGGAAATGGAAATACTAAGATTAAGCATGTTTGTACTTTAGGGCTCTGACACCTTATCAAAACAAATTGGATAACTTGAAATCTAATTTAACTTGACTCATGCTTGGACTTAAGGACCAACTAAATTTGAATAAACAACCTAAATTAAATATTTAGTTACTCCCTCTTCGTCCTAAAATTTAATAAATTCCTACTCCAATTTTTTTTTAAAATTATTTCTTTTAATTAAGCTAAGTACCTTTTTTTACTGAACCTACATTTTCAAAATTCAATGTTTGCAAAAGGCTTAACTAAGTGATTCATATAGCAATTTTCAAACTTAGCCACCCTTTATACATTTTTGCTTTCTCTATACTTAGCTAAAGGATTAAAAAGCATACTTCTTTACTAGCCAAATTTAACTCATCAGTTCAAAAGTCTAGCTAAGTTTTTCAAAATTTAGTTAAGTATTCTTTTTCCCTCTTTCAAAGTCTAAATCTATTTTTTCTAAACACTTAAAACTTGCTTTCAACTATTTTTTTTTTAATAAATGGCAAAGGGGGAGAGTAGGGAAAATTCAAAAGTAAAAATCTACTTCAATAAGCAAGCCCTGTATTAAGGGGGAGCTTCACAAAAGTTTAAGTGTTAGCTTAAGTTATGCTTGTATTTGAACCTATGTACTTAAGCTTGCTCACTTACACTTTTTAAGTATTTTTATGCATTTGTTTTACTTAACTTTGAATTTGGGATGCCATAATAAAAAAGGGGGAGATTGTTGGTGCGGGAAGCATCCGACGATCAAACCTGAGTTTTGATAATGGCAAAGGATTCAAAGTTAAGGTGTGTTGTGATCTAACAAGTATGTTAAGTGTTTTCAGGAAAAGACCTAACTGTGGTTAGGCAAGGTAAAAACCCTAGGGGGTGGCAACCCTAGGTCATAGGGGGTGGTAACCCTATGCGGAAAGTCTTGGTGGGTCGAGTGCTTCAGGCAAAAGTCCTGGAGGGGGGGGGGGTAACCCTAGGTGGAAAGTCCTGGTGTCGCGAACCAGGTGAAAGACTGGACCAGCCGGGAAGCGGAAGTCCAGCAGAAAGTCCGGAAGCATCGAGCACCGAGCAAAAGTTCAGTCGATCTGGAGGATCGCACTGACAACAGGTAAATCTCCTGAGTGGAGTAGGTGAAGATGCGTTCCCCGTAGAGGGAACAGTAGGCGTCGGGTCGACCTAGGGTTTTCGGTTGGAAATTCGAAGTCAGACCCGGACAGTCCGATGACTGTCAAACTTCATATTTATGATATTATATGTGCTAACTTTTGTTTTGCAGAATATGTTTGTGTTTTGGATCTAACATGTCTTGCAGGTATGAAAGAACAAGGTTAAGCCTCGGATAAACAGTGTCCGAGGCGTCTCCATGGAGCTTGGAGGCGCCTCGGGGGCAAAAGATGAGCTGGCTGCGAAGCAGGCTTAGAGGCGCCTTGAAGGAAGCTCAAGGCGCCTTGGACTGGTGGATGAAGGTGCCTTGGAGAGCAAAGAAGGCGCCTTGAACCTGATAAGGTTCGACTAGTTCAGCCCTTATCTCAACGTGTGGCTCGGCCATCATGGAGGCACCTTGGATGGCTTTCAAGGCGCCTTGAACACCCTTTATAAGAGGGTCTCGACCAGCAGCTCTTAACAACTCATTCCAAGCAATCCTTCTGCGACTAGCTGCTAACAACACGATCCCGAAGTGCTGCGACGACCCCCCGACGACCCGGAGCCCCGAATCTTCAGTTATTCATATTGTTGTCGGTATAATTTAATCATTTCTTATTGATTATTATACTTCACTTGTAATTCTATTCGAGCTATTAGTTGTTGCCCACGGTAAGCGATCAAGGATCACGGGCCTTCGAGTAGGAGTCGAGTGCGTCTCCGAACGAAGTAAATACCCTCGTGTTTGTGTTGTTTTTCTCTTTTATTCCGCTGCGTTACTCAAGTGTTTAATCGAACGATTTACGATTCTGAACCGACTGAAAGCCATGAGCGCTATTCATCCCCCCCTCTAGCGCGTCTCGATCCAACATAAACGCCTAAGTTGTGGTGAATCACCTAGACATCATTAGAGTAACCACGTATTCAAAATTATCCAAATAATCCTGCCCACTGAACTTAATACAAAAATTTTGATCTAATCAGTTAGGATTAATAAGGGGTAACTTTAGTTAGTTCTACTAAACAAATACACCGGGTAGAAGTCATATCTTCCTATACATATATAGACAGAATTTTCCTAACATACTATCATCCAAAACTTCTCCAGTACTGTTTGTCAAGTTAAACTTTATCCCTTATTAAACTAGTCCTAATTATCCAGCCAGGTAAATTAATAATTTAATGATGTCAACTAATTTGGATCCTCCCCTTGAATTATTGAACTTGGTTTTAAGTTTTATATTTGTGTCGATTTACTTTATAATTATAATAAACTTGATTGTAGTTTGAGTTTAAATTAATTTTATATTTTATTAATTTAAGTTTAGTTTTTGATTTATTTGATTTCATTGAATTTAGCTTAGAGGGTTTAATTTTTGAGATTAAGATTGAGTCATTTGAATTATTTTAGTTTGGTTTTATAGTAGTGTATTTTATTTTTAGGTACATAATATTGATTTGGTCTTACTTGTGCAATTAGGCACACTTTTGGATCCCAGACTTTGGCTTAATATTTATTTTGGGTGACTAGCGATATAAAGATTGTTAGTTGAGCTGGACTTGTATCTGAGTCTAGACTTATTGTACACAGCTCTTTATGATTCAAGTATCATATCAAAGTACTTGGATCCAGTTATAAATTTTTCTAGAAGTTGTTTTAGTTCAATTACTTCGCCTTTTAATTAGGAATTGTCCTCCTCAAGTTTTGCAACTCGAGTTGGGATTCTAGCTTGAATCGACTTAGTCATTGAGGTTAATTTTAGTTGTTCGTTAAGTATTTTATTTTCTATAATTAGTTCATTTATTTGATTTCCAGAAATAGTCAATTTCCTATGTAAACATGCAATTATTTTTTAAAAAAAATACTTAAAATAGATTGTACCTCGTCGGAACCTTCAAAAATGAGTACGGACTCGTGGTCGACCTGGGTTCGGACCCATCTTCCGATTCACTTTCCGATTATGGTCCATATGCCATCAGTGTGAGATAGTTGGTGTGCTTAGGTTCATCGCTGTCTGATTCTTCCGCGGACAATCCGTCCCTAGTTTCCTTGAGGGCTTTCTTCTTTTTGAGATTAGGGCAATTGTGCTTATAGCGTCCCTTCTTTTTGCATCCAAAGCACATGACATTTACCTTATTATTGAGAGTGGACTTGATCTTCTACAGATCCATTTTGGAGAAGTCCTTCTTTCTCCTAATGAATATTTTTCTTACCAGGTTCACCAGGTGCTCTTCATCGTCTGAATCTGTGCCAGACTCATCTTCTGGTTCTGGTTTGGTTTTAGACTTTTCTTTGGACTATCCAGCAATGAGAGCAATACCTTTCTTGGTTGGTTTGCCATTAGTTTGCTCATGCAGTTCTAGTTCACAAAAAAATTCATCTAATTTTAATTTAGATAAATTTCTTGAAATTTAATAAGCATCTACGATGGATGCCCACAGTACATTTCAAGGAAATGTGTTTAGAGCATACCTTATTAGACCTCTATTTTCTATCTAGTGGTCGATTGTGTGGAGCTCGTTGAGGATGTCCTTGATCCTTGTATGCAACTGACTTACAGTCTCTCCTTCCTGCATTATCCTGTGTGCAACTAACTTGCAGTCTCTCATTCCTGCATTCTGATATTAAATGGCATATTTAAAAACAAATTCTTTTAGTTACCTTTGTGTCGTTGGTCCTTTCATGTAGTTCTATGAGCTTGTCCCACAGCTCCTTTGCATTCTTATATGGTATGACACAGTTCAACTCCTCCTTCGTTAAACCACATTGAATTGTGTTGAGGGCTTTGAAGTTGATCTGGGCCTTCTTCTTCATCTCCGGTTCTAATTTTTCAAATCAATTGAAATTTCAGTGTTGTGGTCTGCTAGTACCTTATATCCTTTGGTGACACTAAACCATTGGTTGAAGTCAGTTTTTAGGTATACTTCCATTTGTCTCTTCTAGTAGGGGAAGTCATCTCCTTTAAATAGCTGGGGGCAAACAGTGCTAGATCCCTCAGTTTAGGCCATTAATTTTTTGAAAGGAGAACTTAAGACAGATACCAAGACTTGGTTTTGGGGTAAGTAGAGTGAGAAAAAGACAAAGATTGTAGTTATAATTATGCGACATAAATTGAAAAATCAAAAAAATAATTATCCCCCTACTTTAATCAGTGGTTGCGCCAATTTAGAACTAACTAGGCTCTAATACCACTTATTGGATCGAAATGCACATGAGGGGGAGGGGTGGGGGAGAATCATGTGATTTTTTTAAAACTTCTCCTTTTGTTTTGAAAAGCGAGTACACAGCGGAATTAAGATACACAAACAAAAAGCCAAAACACAAGTACATAAGTTGTTCACTAACTCCTACTCCAATACCCAAGTTATATGAACCTATCGATGGGTATTTTACTAATAACTTCTTCCGGAATCGCAGGAAGAGGAGATCAAATACAAAAAAGAATTTCATTACCCAACACTTTCGAAGATAATCGACTTAGGCTCGGTGTTGGACAACTTCTCAGCAGTAGTCAGACGCAGTAACATCGTAGTGGAACAATAGCAGGAAGCCAAAGCAGTTAGAACATTAAACGGGTGCGTAGAAGCTCATAGAAGAGTTGATGATGAAGCCTTGGTCTAACAGCTCTTTTATAGAGTGTGGAAGGCGCCTTCCATAGCGCTGAAGACGCCTTTGATAGACAAACTTTTATCCCGATAAAGCTGCTCCTTATCGACGACGAAGCCTTCTGCCTTATCTGACTGAAGGCGTCTTCCAAGCTCCTAAAGGCGCCTTCCATGAATAGTATTCAAGACGATCAAACTTAAATTTTGACTATGACAAAGAGTTCAAAGTTAAGCTATCTTGTAATCAAACAAATTGGACTAAGTGTATAGAAAAGTCCTAAGTGATCTTAGGTAAAGGAAAGTCATAGCTGTGGTTAGGCAACGAAATCCTGGTCTGGGGGACTGGGCAAAGGTTTGGCTGGTGAAGCACGTCAGGTGAAATCCTAGGATCACAGATTCTATGTGGAAATCCTAGGGGTTGCAGACACTAGAAGGAAGACTGGATGGGTCAAGGATTGGACATCCAGTGGAAAAGTCCTGAAGCCTTGGATGCAGAGCAGGAGTCCATACAGTCTAGAGGACCGGTCTGACAAAAGGTAATTTCTCCTAAGAGGAGTAGGTTAGGATGCATTTCCTGAAGAGGGAACAGTAGACATTAGTCCTGTTGGTCCGGGTAGGCCGGTTGAAGAGGGTTGAGTCGCTTGAAACACTAAAATAAAACACCTTTCTCGACTTTTAACTCAAATTAATAAAACAATTAAAATAGAATTAACAACTTAAAAGAAATGAGTAAAAGACCACTATTTATTTGGTTACAAACTAGATAGTTGTTAATCCAAGTCAGATGAAAGCTCACTAAGAATCTCCTTCGTTGAAGGCGGAGAAACCTTTTACGCCCAATGAAAACTCAGAAATGACTAGGAAACTGAATATAGAAGTTGTTACTCTTTCCTAGGTCCAGGGGTCTTTTTATAGATCCTGGAAAAACTTATCCGTAGGCTGAAGGCGTCTTCCATAGGGCTGGAAGGCACCTCCAGCAAGGCCAAAGGATAAAACTTTATCCTTTCCGCAACGACCAAAATTGCCTGGTCGAAGGCGCCTTCCATGGTTGGTTGAAGGCGCCTTCAGCCATTGAAAGCGCCTTCTGCCTGAAGGTCACGGAGGCGCCTTAAACTCCTGTTGAAGGCACCTCTAGTAGCTCCATAGCTCCACTTTAGCTCTTCAGCTGCTCCAATCGCCTGGGTGATTTCGGTCAACCGAAATAGGGCTCACCTGAACCCAATTTCTGGCCTTCTCCTCGAGCAGGCTTCAGCTCTGGCTTATCGTCCCTCGAATATCGCGCATGTCCTTCTCGTACACCAGTGTACTCTTCCATAGCATCTCATCCCTCGTACGCACCGAGCCCGTCGGCTCTCTCTCGTGTCATCCTTCTAGCTAGTCGTGTCTTCCGCTCAACTTCCTGTGCTCTTAAGTTCCTGCACACTTAGACACAGGGATTAGAACATAACAAGACCTAACCTAATTTGGTTGGTCACATCAAAACTATCTTGGAGTTCCAACAATCTCCCTATTTTTGATGTGAGCAACCCAAGTTAAGTTAGAGTAAACTAACATAAAGTAAAAGTAATAAATTTACTATTAAAGTGTAAAAATTAAAAAAGTTTAATCTACCTCTCCCTACACTTAATCTTCCCTTCTCCCCCTTTGATCACATAAAAAAATAGGGTATGATCTTGTCCAGAATTTGAGTCAGATGAAGGTCGGATGAGGTGTCGCTGGAGTTGACAGAGGAGAGACTATGATGTTGCGGTCGTGCGAGCTTCGACGAACGGACCCCCACGTGGCCTTCAAGGACCACTGGGCCCGAGCCGGTGGTACTAGAACCTTGCGACACTCAGAAGAGCACATGAAATGTTAGAGACCAAGAACCAGGGAAAAAGTCCCCGGAGTAGGCCCCCCGACGCTCAAGTCAGGTACTTTTTCTCCAGAAGAACAGTGTACGAAGGAAGAAAAAAAGTAGATAAGTGTGCGAGTGAGCGTACCTGCACAGGGAGAGGACGTCCCTTTTTATATAATTATGCATACCTTCTAGAGACTTACCCCTGTCAGAGGGTGTTGGGTGTCAAAACTTGTCTAATGGCGGAGGACACGTGACCTTCTCCTATAGACTGGAGGAAGGTTCTACTTGCAGACGACTCCAACGGCTAGAATATTCCCTGACATATAGCAAGTATTCTCTGACAAGTGGTTACAATTCTCTGACCTGTTGTCGCGTAGTGCTTATTATCCTACCCGGGTGTAGTCAGGGCCGCTCTGGTCGGTCCGCTATGTGCTGATGAACATGCTAGGTGGATGGGGGGGGGGGGGGGGGGCAATCGGAATCCCTCTCTGCCAACTTTTGTGATTCAGGCCCGACCGAGAGTGACAAGTCTGTTTACGTGAGTTAGCTTGCGAAAACCCGACCAGTAAAGCCAGGTCGGGCTTTGCCCTGATCACGCGTCCTGCTGCCGACTTGGTTTCCTGACCGTTAGAACCTCGCCCTGGCCTTATACGCCGGATGACCCCCAGGTGGTCCCACCCCATATGTTGACTGCCACGCCCTCTTGACTTCTGACTGCCTCACCCTTTAACTTTTGACTATCATATCCCCTTGACTTCTGACTGTCACGTCCCCTTGACTTCTGACGATCAAACCCTACCATTATGCACCGTATTAGGGTACAAAAAAAATCTAAGGGAAACTTATAAAAAAAATTATCAAGTTTTTGAAAATTTTAAAAAATTTTGAAAACTATTTTGATATCACTTAGAAAAATTTGTAACAACTTTTGAAACTTTAAGTTTTGCAAAAAAAATTCTAAGAAGACAAATTTTCTATGTTACGGATACTACAAGATGTTTGAGTAATTATTAAAGTATTATTTACAATTAAATGCTTCATCAGTTAGTCAATTAAACATTTTATTTCATTAATCAACTTCTAAGCTGTGGCGAGGTACTAGATCTTCTTAGTTATTGGAGTAACAACCACTTTCTAGACAAACCTCTTAAAGAAATTAAATATTTAATTTACTCTCTGAAAGTCTTAAGTCTAATTAAATTTTAATTTAGACAAGATTTCGAAACCCAATATAAGTTCCAGCCTACTGGATTAATTAAAAATCTTTTGGGTATATATTTCTTTGAAATTTTCTTAATTTGTCTTTGTAATATTTAAAATACCAGTTCAAATTATATCTTTTATTGTTTTGATTAAATGAACATGCACGATTTTTCAAGTATGTTATTTCTTTTTGTAAATTATCATTCTCCAATTTTATTTTATCAAATTCTTCTAATGGACAAGATTTTGCTAGAATTAATTTTAATTCTTTAATTTCTTTTTTTGATATGCAACAATTTTTAGATAACAATTTAATAAATTTAAACATCTTATCGGGAGGAAGAGATTGTACTTGATTTACCTTGTCGATCTCGTTGTCCGTGGCTCCCCCTGAATTGTTGCTTTCTTACGATGTCACTCCCCCTTCATCGATGCTCTCGATGCTCATTTCAGATGAGCTCACTTCATTTTCGTCGTCTTGATGAATTGCCATTAATGCAAGGCTGACAACAACTTCGACTTCTTATTTGGACTACATTTCGTCCTACGTTGCCTTTAACGTCCTGTACTTGTTGGATTGGACAAATTTCTTGTTCTTTCCTTTATACTTGTCCTTGATCTTTAACTTAGGGCAGTTGTCTTTAAAGTGTCCTTCTTCATTGCAGTGGTAGCATCTGATTGTTCTCTTTTTTCTAACCTACAGATGGTTAGTTTTTCTAGATTTAAATAATTTTTTAAATTATCTTACCATCATTACCATTTTGTCATCGTCAAGAGAGGACTCTAAATCTTGTTCATTCATCTTTGCCTTAAGGGCAATGTTATGCTTCAGCTCCTTTTTCGTATTTGTACATCTCAATTCATGGACTTCAAAAGTTAAAAATAACTCTTCTAAGACAACAGATTCTAAATCCTTAGAGATATAGTAGGCATCTACTAATGATGCCCATTTCATATTTTTAGGGAATGCATTAAGAGCGTATCTTAGCAAATCTCGGTTGTTTACCTTTTTCTCTGAGATTCGAAAGTCCAGTAATGAGTGTTGGAACCCCAAGGTTGTTTTGGTGTGATCAACAAGTTAAGTTAAGTCCTATGTGTTTTCACCTTGTGTCTAAGTGTGCAGGAGCTTAGAAGCACAGGTACTCGAGCGGAAGACACAGCTAGCGAGAAGGACGGCACGCGGTGCGTCCGAGGGACGAGGTGCTGCGGAAGAGTACACCGGTGGACGAGAAGGAAGCGTGCGGTGATTCTGAGGGACGAAAGTCGGAGCGGAAGATTGCTCGAGGAGCAAGAGACGCAGCTAGCGAGAAGGTCGGCACGGGGTGCGACCGAGGGACAAAGACTACGGATGAGTACGCTGGCGGACTAGAAGGAAGCACGCGGCGATTCCGAGGGATGAGAAGCCGGAGCGGAAGCCTGCTCGAGAAGACCGGAACTTGGGTTCGGGTGAGCCCTTTTTCCGGATTGCCGAGATCACCCAAGTGAGCGGATTCGGAGTTGAAGACCCGGACCAAGGTGGACTGGACCGGAGCAAAGGTCCCGACGAAAAAAAGTCAACTCCTATTGACTTTAGTGCTCCGGGCGCCCAGGCCTTGATTGTTGACCAGATCTGAACATTGGGGGATAAAATTTATCCCCCCAGGGTGCCCTGAACCCTTCGAGGCGCCCCGACCAAGGCTATAAATATAGCCTTGGTCCAGAAGCTTTTCAACGAACTCAAGAATTGTAATTCCAACGCTTGTGTGCTTTAGTTTAGAGTTGAACTTCTGTCTCTGCGCTTCAACGTTGTAAGAGGCTTCTCCTCCTGAAGGAGTTTTTAGTGCTTCAACTTCCTTGGATTAACAACCTCGCCATTGTAACCAAGTAAATATCTTGTGCCTCTTTCTTTCTGTTTTATTTATCTGCTTATTTATTATGCAAGTGTTAGTTTAAGAGTTCGAGAAGGGTTGCGTTCGGTTTTGATTTTGCAGGTTATCCAACCAACCCCCCTTCTAGCCGGTTGCGAATGGTCCAACAATGAGCTTCTTAATCCTCGAGTGAAGGTGTGCAATGGTTTTGTCTTCTTCAAATCGAAGGTTGGTGAGCTGGTTGCGAAGTAAGTCCCGTCTCGCAAGTTTCGCCTCCGAGGTTCCTTCATGTAGTTCCAGGAATTTCTCCCAGAGTTCTTTTACGGACTCGTAGGCTTCGATCCAATTGACTTCTTGTGACGGTAAAACGCTCAGCAGATGAAACTCGACTTTACTGTTTGCCACGAAGTCGGCTTGTTCATTCTTCATCCATTGAAACTTTTCCTTTCCCTTGGGTGCTTCAAAACCAAATTCCATTATTAATAATAAATCGAAGTCTATTTTGAAAAATACCTTCATTCTCTTTTTCCATCTTGCGAACTCCCCCTCAAAAGGTAGATCCGCTACCTTAGCGGCCCCCCTAGTGTCGGCCCCACGGATATGGAGGGAGGTTCATGCAGGTACACAGGCCATAGGCGCATGGCGGGGTAAACCCCAGGTCGGCAGTTCCTAAGAATCGACCCTTGGCCATTACGCCAAACATACCATGCGCCCACCGTCTGCGCTACGCCCTGGGGGCTTGCGAACTCCCCCTCAAACTTTGGTGGGTAGATGCTTAGTCCGGCCATCTCGTGTGCTTCATTCGACGGTTAGTCCTCCTGAAGCTATTAGGTTCTGATACCACTTGTTGATCCGGGTAAGTCGGCTAGAGATGGTTGAGTTGCCTGAAACACTAAAACAAAACACCTTTTTTGACTTTCAACTCAGATTAATAAAGTAATTAAAACATAATTAACAGCTTAAAAGAAATGAGTAAAAGACTACTATTTACTTGGTTACAACATAGATGGTTGTTAATCCAAGGTAGATGAAAGCTCACTAAGAATCTTCTTCGCTAAAGGAAGAGAAACCTTTTACACACAGCGAAAACTCAGAAATTACTAAGAAAGTAAATACAGAAGTTGTTACTTTTTTCCTAGGTCCAGGGGTCTTTTTATAAACCCTGGAAAAATTTATCCGCAAGCTGAGGCGCCTTCCATAGGGCTGGAAGGCACCTCCAGCGAGGCCAAAGGATAAAACTTTATCCTTTCCACAACGACCAAAATTGCCTGGTCGAAGGCGTCTTCCATGGCTAGTTGAAGGCGCCTCTAGCAGCTCCATAGCTCCACTTTAGCTCTTCCGCTACTCCAATTGCCTGGATGATTTCGGTCAACAGAAATAGAGCTCACTCGAACTCAATTTCTAGCCTTCTCCTCGAGCAGGCTTCCGCTCTGACTTCTCGTCCCTCAAACGTCGTGCATGTCCTTCTCGTCCACCGATGCAATCTTCCGCAGCATCTCGTCCCTCGGACGCACCGAGCTCGTCGGCTCTCTCCCGTGTCGTCCTTCTCGCTAGCCGCGTCTTCTGCTCAACTTTCTGTGCTCCTAAGCTCCTGCACACTTAAACACAGGGATCAAAACATAACAGGGCCTAACCTAACTTGGTTGATCATATCAAAACTACCTTGGGGTTACAACAGGTCCGACCTAGAATTTCATCGAAACTCAAAGTCAGGACTAAACAGTCCGAAGGCTGTCAAATCTTATCATTCTTTACATGTTATTTGCCTAGACTAACTTGATTTTGTAGGAAAATAAATTACGAAAATGGTGGTCCGGGTGCCCGGAGGGAGTCCGACTCTCTCTGGGTGCCCAGACTGGCTTTGCCTAGAGCAGGGTGGCTGGCTAGGCACCCTCGCGGTCTGGGCGCTCTGAGTTGCTCCAAGCACCTGGACGACTAAAAACCTATTTGTGCGGAGAGCTAGAGCACACTGATTGGGGGACCTACGTCACTGTCCGGACGCCTGGGGTGGTCCGAGCGCATAGAGATAAATAATTTTTATAGATCGAGTTTCAACGAGAGCACTCCACGTCAGCCCTGTGGGGACGCCCGGGGAGGGTCCAAGTGCCTAGAATGGGTATAAAAGAAGGATTCGACCAACACCTTAATAACAATATTCTAAACATTTTCCATTTTTTCATGCTACTCAGAAAATGTATCCACGACACTCGATAGCTGATCCGACGACAACCACATTGAAAATTTCTTCCTCTTAGTCGTCGGTATTTTCTTTAATTGTTCAAGTTACTTATACACAATTGTAATTATTTTTGTAACTTATTTGGATTGATAGTGATTGTCTAATAAAAGCGATCGAAGATCGCGAGCCTTAGAGTAGTAGTCGTCACAGGCTTCGAACAAGTAAATCAAAGTATTAGTAATTGCTTGTTTTGATTTTTCCTTTATCCTACTTCGCTTTACTTTGATTGTTTTTAAATGAATGTGAAAGTCACGAGTGGTATTCACCCTCCTCTAGTGCGTCTTAATTCCACATAAAGCTCCTGAAGGCGCCTCGGGTACTATTCACCTGAGGCATTTTGTGCTCCTTTTGTCCTGTAAAATATGTTAGTCCAATACAAAAATATCTAACCTACAAAACAAATTTAGCACAATAATAATTAGTAGTAATAATCAGTTCTTGTCCTTCCAAACTAGGAACTATTCAAGGTCTAAAATGGACCAGCGCATAAAGTCCAAACTTGGATTCACCCTCATCGGAACTCTCTCCTCTAGTGACTTACCTTCACTTACCAACTTATAGTCTATTGACTAGCCTCTCGACCCACCAAGTCTTTTCGTAGTTGTTAGGTCCACAGACCCAACTGGACTTCAGCCAACTGTCAGGCCCCACGAATACATCCGAACTTCCCTCTAAATATCAGATCGGCTCTTTACCCTATTTGGGCTTCACACCAACTATCGGGTCCTTAGACCTAGTTGAGTTTTATCCTGATGTTAGGTCCCCTAGATCCGTCAATCCCTACACACTCAGTAAATGCATTAGATTATACAAACATCTAACTTAACTTACTTGTCATTCATTAAAACTTGAGTTAGACCATTAGTATAAATTGCACAAACATAACACACTACGGGGAGATATGGATCATAATATACTTGATACGGCCGATGATGTGGAGCCTTCAAGTCTGGCCAAAGTCAAGAGAGCTAGATGACATGACGGTCAAAGTCAATGAAGGGTCAACGTTCAAGTCTAGCACAATCAATCATCACGGTCGAAAGTTCGACCGACCGGACCGATGGGTTGATCGGACACCGAGACACTCAAGATTGATGGATTATTCAAGACAAGTCAGCACTCTCTAGAGCTTAAACTTCTTAGTCATTCGAAGAGGTTATGACTAATAAGCGTGGTCAAGTGGTTCAGTCAATCGAAACTACGATCCGATTTGATAGACTGGACACCCGATCCGATTGAGCTCTCTTGCTAAATAGATAAGTCGAGTAAAGGATGAGTTCCCGACAACAATCTGTAAATTCAATCGATTGCTCTTATGAGCGATGGCCGATCAGGTCATAGGAGGAACTCTGTCAACTTATCACGAAAGCATATTATGGGCTCCCCAATCCAACGACCTTCTATTCTTTTTTGACGTTTTATGCCACATAGAACAGAGAATATTCTAAATACAAGTTGTATGCTAAAACTTTCTCTCTGTCAAACACAGAGATTGCAGGTACATTTTGAAAAAAGGTATCAAAGCATTTTTATAATTTATCCTTTATTGGAAACGCTTTGAGATTCGTGAACATACAAACAGTAACATTATAAAAATGATCTCCATCTATAGACATAGATACACAAAGCTACATGATTACACACATTCATAACTATTATTCATTTATACTACTGTTTGCTCTACTTAACTAGATTACTGACCTAAACGTTTGAATATCTATACCAGGACCTCTTCTCTTACTTGAATGCTAACATTCTTTTTGATCATTAAAACACTTTGGAGTCAAATTTTTGGACAGCTAAAAATTTTCATTTAGTCAATAATAGAATTATTTGTTCCAGCCTATTGCCTTCTCAGCTTTTAGACTGCATCGATACTCTTCGTTGAAATCTTCTTTTCCATAATCTCCAAGGTATTTTGTCCCCTTGCATCTATAAATATTAGGGCTTCCACGTGAATTTTAAGGAATATTATAATCGCTTTCATATGTCAAAGTAATTACTGGTGGACGTTAATGTATCCTGGCATTGAACGCGTTCAAGTTTTCTGTCTTTCTTTATTAAAAAAAATATTTATTAAAAAATATCTCACTGGGTGCTGCATGCAGCAGATGAGTCTATTATAAATACTCTTATATAGGTATATATTTCCTGAAAGAGAATTGATCTTCTCCTATTCTTTCTTACTATTTTTAGATTTTTTTATTATTTTATTTTTATTATAATTTTATTATTTAGGGTATTATGATGATTTAGATATCAAAAATGTCTCATCAGATAACTCCGAAATAGAAGAAGGGCCTGTTGAAAAACTTAACACAGAAATATTTTACGGAAGTTTCCGTAACTAATTAGGATAAATTAAAACGTATGAAATTCATTCAGATGATTAATATTTTAAAATTTAAATTTTACTGAAGAAAAAATCTCACACCATTAAGATTTAAATCTTAAATTCCTTAATTATCCATTAAAAAATCTAATCATCGTACTATTATCCCGGGCTTAAAAATTTCGTCCATAATCTCAAATGAGGTGGCTGATTTTCCGCTGCATCAATCACCTGATGTATATTTTTAATCTTATCGAGGCCGTTAAAATGAGACAACAGACATATTTCTATCACTTTCTTTTCATATTCTATTCGTCTTCTTTAATGGTCGTTTTCCCCATTCTACAAATGTGGCGTGCATGTTTTTATTAAAGTTAAAATCAGCTTCTAGATTTTTCTTAAAAAATGAAATTTATATTTCAAAATTTATAAGGTTCTTCCTGCGCATTATGATGCGTGCAAGTCAAGTCGCACTCCCATACTTGCTATATTCGTAGCGTTTTCCTTAAATTATTTTTAAATTATGCGGGGAAAATTCTAACCCAACGTGGCAAAACAGTTTGCAAAAAGCCACGTCCATATTATAATATTAGTCACGTTGTGTATCTTTGGACGATTAGTCAATGCGCTAAAATTTTGGAACTTATTTGTTAATTGACTAAGTGCTTGCCTTTTCTTGTTCGTTCAATGATACACCGCCACGTGGAATAGTTATTGTTAAACACGCAATTAATTCTGCATATTTTTAAATCATACGATTAATTATTTGACCGTTATTCATTTTTTTTAGTTGATATCTAACCTATCCGGATAAATCATGGCTCATTAATTCAGTATTCTTAGTTTAGTTTTTTTATAATTATATATTGTTGCTTTAACTTGTGATTAGAGATGGTTTTGGTTTAACGTTCAGCTATCAACTTTTTAATTAATGCTATGTTTTTTTTTTGGAAAAAAATATTATTTTATTTATTAGAATTGAATAATTTCTTTTTTTCTGTAGATATTCTGCCCCGTCTGTGATAAACTGAGCATCGGTGTCCAACCTATTACACCAACTGCAGGAAAAACTTGCACTATTCGTAGGTGTGTTGTGGGCTCTATTCATTCGACCAATGACTACTCGAATATTAACGTACTGTGTCCTGGACAGAACACACAAAAAACTTTCGCCTACACATCGAGGTCGTAAATGTCACAGGAATGGCTAAACGAGTGCTTGTACGGCACTTTAGGGAAGGATGATGCATTTGGGTCCCACTCCTTGAAATTTGATGAAATCACATTTTCGCCCTAAAAAAAAAATCACAAACTCGTGAAACCCGATCTATTATTTATTTAAAGCAATTTATAGAAATTAAAATGTCAGCATTGATGCTTGTATATCGATACGTGGTTTTATAATTTAAAAAGTAAAATTTGTGATATAAATATTAGAAAATTTAGGTACTAAATTAGATTTTTAATTTTATAAATTGATATGAATTAAATATCATTTTTGTTCAGTGAAAGAGAAGGGCGTCAGGGCGACGCCGTTCTCATTCCAAACCCGTCGCCTTCGCGCACGCTATAAATGAGCACGGCGCTGCCCTTCTCCCTCTCCGTACCTTGTCCGTTCACCAATCCATCGATCGAGCAATTCCGGGTCGGTGTGGAAGCTGAAGTGATGGCGAGCTCTCAGACGACCTGCGTCCCGGTGATGCCTTCAGCGGCGTCTTCTGGATCTAAGAGAACGCGCATGCACCGCCTCATCGAGGAGGAGGGCATCGTGCTGATGCCGGGGATCTTCGACGCCCTGTCCGCCGCCGTCCTGCAGAGCTCCGGATTCAAAGCTGGATTTGTCTCCGGATACGCCGTCTCCGCTTCCCGCCTCGGCATGCCGGACATCGGCCTCCTCACGTATGCTTTCGCCCTTCCCTTGCTTCGATTCATTTTTTTTTTTCCTTTTTTTTTCTGAATTACAATTTGGGCCCTTTGTTTGCAATTTCTATTCGGATTTTGGAATTTTAGGCCGCCGGAGATGGCTGATGTTGCTCGAGCAATTTGCGCCGCGGCTCCTAACGTTGCGTTCATTGTTGATGCTGGTAATCATCTTTTCGCCTCATTTTGTCTGCATTATGAACCCCCTTTTAGTAACTGGTAAAGTAAATATGACTGATCTGTGGTAAAGAACAATGGCGATGGTTTATTTTGAAGCTGGCATTTTGTTTGAAAGCTATTAAATGGTAGTGTCTTTTACCTATATGTTTTTGCGAGAGAGATTCGGGGTTTGGGATATGAAAATTTGACTCGTTTTTGTCAGCATTTTGATCCAAACTCTGGGTTTGGGATATGAAAATTTTCCCTATATCATTATTTTTTCTGTTTTTTAAACTGGAATCCTAATTTTTGTATTTGAGTTGTCAAAAATCTAATGAAATCAAGTATATTTTATTATTTTATCTGATTGCTCTTTGTTTGCTTCTGATTTAACTGGTTCTTTCCTTTTACTTTTTTTAATACTAGTTTTTTGTTGCCCTGGGAACAAGAGCTGAACATTTCCCACTCTACAAAAGCAAATGATTTATCTTATAAAAAATGGAAATTGACCACGATTAATGCTTGTTTTGTTAAATTATTGTCACATATGATGATCTGTAGAAGTCCTATAAATCAACATGACCAAAAGATTATGATAGTAATCCGCATGAATTCTACTTATTGATCTAGAACATACTGTGTACCTTACTCAAATACATTAACATCTTAACTATTCCTTTCAAATTTTCAATTTGCTTCTCAATTTTGATCTAACCCAATGTAAGCTGTTGATTATCTTTTCAACACAAATTCTATTATGTTTCGGATGAACATTTCTTTAGCTGCCAAAAAGGAAATGAATCCTAATTGCAAGGGACCAGTTGTTACCCATAACTTTGATATTATATGGTTTTTCTGGACCATAAAAAAAGGTAGATCCGCTATCTTAGCGGCCCCCCTAGTGCCGGCCCCACGGATATGGAGGGAGGTTCATGCAGGTACACAGGCCATAGGCGCATGGCGGGGTAAACTCTCGTCAGTTCCTGAGAATCGACCCCTGACCATTACGCCAAATATACCATGCGCCCACCGTCTGCGCTACGCCCTGGGGGCGGTTTTTCTGGACCATAAAGAAACTACAAATGTTCGAACAGCTCATTTTGGGTGTACCAACAAGATGTGATTTTGCAAGAGGTTTGTAGGTTTCTTGATTTGATTGATGTGAAACTTTATAGTGTAGAGTCGAATGCTCAAAGACGACAGTTTACCTATTACAGAATTTTCAAAGATGATTAACTTTTTATTGTATGTTCTTGATTAATAATGCTCAGTTTAACTTTATATATAAACTTTGATATATTTTACTATGTTTTTCTTTAATACATTTATTAAATTTTATCTAACATCTGTTATAACCTTGTATGGTCATTGAGATATAATCCTTATGGTTTTCATAGATCAAAATAGTTGAGAAATTGATTTCTTCAAACGGCTCTGCTGCTTCCCTACTTCTTACAGATACAGGAGGTGGAAACGCTCTCAATGTTCAAAGGACTGTTAAAGACATAATTGGTACTGGTGCTGCTGGTTTGTTCCTTGAGGTACACGAACAATTCTCGTTTCCTTCATTCTTTGCAGTTGATTTGGTTCTCAACTTCAGAATGAACTCTGTTCCTACTTTTTTGCATTTGCATGATTTCTAGGATCAAGTTTGGCCAAAGAAGTGTGGTATGAGATCAATCTTAATTCCCTTGCTTTGCTCTAGCTTAGTTTCTCCTCCTCCAAAACTCTTTCTTACCTAATTTCCTTTCCCTTCTGGCAATCAGGACATATGCAAGGAAAACAGGTAATTTGCTGCACAACTGCATCCGATAAATATTTAAGTTATCATAATTTTATGTTTCTGCCTGTTGTATTGTTCTTAGGTGATACCAGCTGAGGAACATGCAGCCAAGATAGCAGCCGCTCGAGAAGCTATTGGCGATGCTGATTTTTTCCTTATCGCTCGTACTGATGCTCGTGCAACTGCTGGTGGTTTAAACGAAGCAATTGCGCGGGCTAACCTCTACATGGAGGTACAAATTAGTTGTTCATCGTTGCTAATTTCCCCTTCAATACCACGAATAAGTCATTACTCGTCATGAGTAAGTAACTTTGTGCAGGCAGGGGCAGATGCTTGCTTCGTCGAGGCTCCGCGGAGCGACGACGAGCTGAGGGAGGTATGCAAGCGCACAAATGGCTTCAGAGCAGCCAACATGCTCGAAGGCGGGTTCACGCCGTTGCACACGCCCCAGGAGCTCAAGGAGATGGGCTTCCATCTCATTGTGCATTCCACCACCGCTGTCTACGCTTCTGCTCGCGCCTTGATCGACATCTTGAAAGTAATGAAGGACGATGGAACCAGCCGAGATCATCTCCACAAGCTCACCACGTTCGACGAGTTCAACAGTTTGATCGGGTTGAAGAAATACAATGAGACCGGTGCTCGGTTTGAAAAATTCAAAATCCCTTCCAACTGAATACATAGACGCGACCTGTTTGTTATACTGTAAAGTGGTCACCTCGTGTATGTATTGTCTTATAAATAAAAGACCTGTAAGTGTTCGATGGACCAATCAATTCAGGCTAGACATTCCCATTGTGGCTATCGATGTTCCTAACTGGTCCTTTAAACCACTTCCTCGCGTCCACAACCCACCACAACATCACCAGGCCCAAGCAGATGGCCAGTGCGACAGGGGCATAGTTGAAGGTGTTCCAATCGATCGGATAGAACGTCGGCAGCAGGAACACAGAGCAAGTGTAGCAGATCCACAGGAACGCCACCAGGCAAACGGGTCTGCTTGCCCTTCCCAGATAGAACGGACCCGGCTTGAAGTTCTTCTCTGCCATCACCATCCTCGCGAAGATCGGAACTGCATACCCACCGACCCATCCGATGGTACAGATCGACGTGATGGCCGTGAACACCACGTTCACTTTGAGGATAGGCAGCCCGAGGAGACAGCAAAGGGCCGCGCACAGCCACACTGCGTTGGCCGGAACCTTGTGCTTCGGGTGTATTTTCCTCCATACCGATGACAACGGAATTCCCTTGTCCCTCGACAGTGCATACACCTGCAATTGCAAAACAATGATTTCCATGATCGGAATTTAATTGCCTTGTAATACAGATGATGTAGTCATTCTTACCACTCTAGCAGCGCTGGTGGTGATCGAAAGTCCGCCGAAGAAAAACGACCCCCAAATGACGAAGAGCAGAGCAATCGCTCCAGCGGAGTTGTGGAACCTCCCGTGAAAAGCATCGTAAAGAATCTGCGCCGGCACAAACGTTCCGGCAGTCTCATTGCCAGTATCATACAAGTAGTCGAAGTTCTACATCGAGGATTCTTCTCTTATTAATATACATGACATTGACACAGGATGAGAGTTTTGAAATATTAGATAGAACCTGAATGCTGAAAGTGAGGGCTAAGATGTACGCCCAGCCGAACACCGAGATGATGCCGATGCTCGACAGAATGGCTATCGGTCCGTTTTTGTCAGCGCCTTTGGTTTCCTCGGTCAGATGGGCAGCGGCGTCGTATCCATAGAGGGAATACTGGCTGACAAGGACCGATAAGACGACGGCGTAGGCTTTGCTGTGTATCCCCGTCGAGTCAGGGGATGTTTCAAAATGGGAGAAGACATAAGACGCAGGCTGAGTAGTGAGAGAGACGAGGGGAAGCATGATAACTATAACAGAGCCGCCGATCACCTGCACTACCGCTCACCAGCAAAATTTAGCAACGAACCTTGATCAGTAATGAAAAGTGATGAACATTACATCACCTGCCACCAGATTGAGACGATGTCGATCAGTGCGATGACTTCCAATGCAAATGTGTTGAGCACTGCCCATATGATTGTCAGGCCAATGTACATAGCGAGAAAGACGCCTCGGGGAGCAAGATAACCGCCGCCTCTGTTCGTCCCGGTGCATAATAGAATGATGCTCTGCAGCACCTGTGAACCTGCGAATGCCTGAGTGCCGATTCCGGCGATGAGTCCGATGGCTTCCAGCCAAGCACAGCACCACGAGGCAAACGGACCCCAAACAGGGCCTGCTAAATGAGCAGCCCAGAAGTATAGAGAACCTGTGGTCTGTTGATAATTTTTAAGATTAATCTGATGATTTACCCTGAATCTGAAAACGTTTCTTACTGATGTGATCCCTCTGGATCTTTAAAGCTAATTACCAAGCACGCAATTTTTTAGATGTCAGAGCGGCAGGCGCTTACGGGGAAAGAGGAGCAGATCTCGGCCATGGCGACGCCGACGAACCAGGTGAAGAAGGAGACGACGACCCAGCCCCACACCAGACTCGCGGGACCCGCGTACAGCAAGCTCGAGCCGTACAGCGGCGTGATACCGGTGAACAGCGTCATCGTCGAGAACGATATCGCCAGCGTCTTGAACAGCGTCTGCACAATCGGAGAAGACAAAAGATTAGATTTTGAAGGAGAAGATGAAAAGAAAAGACTCACCATCTCTCTCCTGAGCTCCTGCTTGTAGCCGAGCTCATTGAGCCGCTTCTCCCCTGAATCCATCTCCACCATTTTTCCTGCCGCTTCTTCTTCCTCCTCCTCTCAGATTCTCGGATGGAGGAAGCTTAATTGTCTCCTTCTCTTATGGTGTTACGCAGTGAATGGGAACGCAGGGCCGTCGGTTGACTCTTCAAATCGCAAGTGAACAAAGCGACGCAAAAGGGAAGAAAGCGGCAGCGAAAGGAGAAGCAAAATAGTCAAAGCTGGGTGGTTGCGTCCTGGCTCGTGCTTTTAGAAAGAATTCACACTCTTCGTAGTACATTTATGTTATGATTTATTGGTAAAGGACAGCTCAACCATGAATCGGAGTTTCCCAGTTTGACTGGAACAGAAAGAAATAAGGGCCATTGCGTTTATTCGTGGAAGTCGTCGATGCTCAATTGGAATCTTTCCAATTAATGTGAAACTCCACTGACTGACAGCTGCTGAAAATCAGAGAAGTATCAATTAAAAGGGTAAAAAATGGGCATAACCAGATGAATTATGTACTAAGAAATTTGATTAATTTATTAAAAAGTAAATCTTGTTGACCAGAATCTGACCAGTTAGAAATTTTTATCTATCAATCATAATGCATACATGTACATACATATAATTAATATGTATATATGATATTACTAAAATGTCCCTACATACACATGCATATATGTATTCTGGATGATTAGATTCTAGTCATTTAGCATTAGTTAGTTAGTTAAAATCAGAGAACTTATCTTTTATTAAAAAGGGAAATTAGCAAGTTTTTTTCTCCCCCTCATTCGTTTAAAACTTCCATTGCTATATATATATATATATATATATATATATATATATATATATATATATATATATATATATATATATATATATATATATATTAAAAAAACAAGATTAATTAAGGAGTAATTTGTTTAATTTCTCGTGGGATCAGATTATCATCAGTTAAGGGAATGACTCCTTAACCCTTGATTTACTATATATAAAGACCCTTCTTAACTTATATTTTGATGACTGGATATATCTCATAAGGCATCAAAGGAAGATACGACTATTTATTTCAAAAAATCTCCAAGGAAATTTTTTTCTCTATCAAATCGATGGTAACCATTACTTATATTCCACAAAATAGTGCTTCAGAAATAGAAGGATAGACTCATGATCCCATTGAAAGACATCACAACCATTGAGGAAAAAACGATTCAAATTCCAATCAAATCAAGGTAATCAAAAGTTCCAACTAATGAGAATCATAGTATATTCATTGAAAAAAAATAATTAATCGGGTTAGGTAATGTCGAATCTGAGACGATCAATTTGATTCATAGAAATTTTCTATCAGCCGTCAGAGTAAATCGGAAAGTACTTGTGGCGGGCTGCCCAGAAACCTAGTATTCATTGGTTACGCATCCCATTTGAAAGAAAAATCCTTATAAATGTGTTGTAGTTAGGAATCAACCGTAGGTATCCAATTAAGCACCCTTCCACTGCGTCATAGCAATGAGAATAGTAACTTTCACCAACTAGCAGTATTGTTACGTGAAACATTATACTAATTAGTTAGATACATTGACTATGAAGACCCGATTTTAGACATGATGATGGACACTAGTAGAGATACCTTTGAAGGTTAAGTTAGGTTCGACTCCTAGAAATCTTAATACCATAAAAATTGAACCTAAGTTTATGATTACTTTATGTCATGTGTAAGTTTGGATCTTAGGAATTTCGGATGTTGGGTCTAGTTACTCATATGTCTCTTCTATGCTCTTCATCATGAGAATTTAATGAGTCACATATTAATTTTATGTGTTTAAAATTTTTATTCTAGTTATATCTATGTTTTTCTTGCTTTCTAACAAGATGACTTAGTGAGTCATATGTTAAAATTTATGTCTATGTTTCTTTTGATTTTATCATGATAACATAATAAATCATGTGTTAATCCTTTTATGTAACTTGGACTTGTTCTAGCTATGCCTATATTTCATGTGCTAAGTTGTAATGATATGATGACTTTTCACCTAGTCTTTTTAATGAATGCCCCTCCATCTACTTGTAACTTTTATCTAGTCATGATCTTCCACCTAGCCTTTTTAATGAATGACCCTCCATCTACTTGTAACTTCCATTTAGCCATGACCTTTTCAGCTAGCCTTTTTAATGAATGACTCTCCATCTACTTGTAACTTACATTTAGTCATGACCTTTCACCTAGCCTTTTTAATAAATGACCCTCCATCTAGCCATCTCTTCATATGCCTTGGCCACCCCTTCATACCTATAAATAGTCAATGCATTGTCTTCCAAATGGACACTTAAACCTTTGTGCAAATTTCTTACACAAGTTCTGAGCCCAAATTCCGATTATCAAGTGCAAGTTCAAGTTCCGTAAAATTTCTGTCCAAAACCGAAGAAGTTTCTGACCAGGTAAGTGGACTTTTCATTTCGAGTATAGTTGTGGAATATGTTTACATTTTATCATTTTATATTACAAATTCATTTCTTTTTATTTCAAGACGCACTGACTCAAGTTAGATATGGTAAAGGGAATTTTTGAAAAAATAATTCAAATTCCAATTAAATCAAGGTAATCGAAAGTTCTAACTACTGAGAATCCTAATATATTCATTGAAAAAAATAATTAATCAGGTCAAGTAATGTTGAATTTGGGATGACCAATTTGATCCATAGAAATTTTCTATCGATTGTCAGAGTAAATCGAGAAGCGCTTGTAGCGGGCGGTCCAGAAACCTAGTATTCATTGGTTACATGCCTCATTTGAAGAAAAAATCCTTATAAATATACTATAGTTAGGAATCAGTCGTAGGTATCCAATTAAGTACCCTTCCACTACACCATAACCCCGAGAATAATAATTTTCGCCAACTAATACTATTATTATGTGAAACATTACACTAATTAACTAGATACACTGACTTTTCATTTTTAATATTCACTAATTCATTTTGAAATATACATATATTATTTCGCTTGTGTGTTCTGACTTATTAGAATAAGTTTTTTTTTCTATAATTTTATAGGATTACTATTAAAAGTGTCCAAGTAATATTATATTTCTATAAGTCAAATATATTCGTTCTCATCTATTTTTATATTTAATTTTTAAAAATAATACCTAATTAATTTTTATTAATAATATTTAATTAATTTTTATTAATAATATTTAATTATTTTTTAATTAACTAAATTAATTTTTTTAATTAGATAAATTCATATTTTCCGATGGCTAAAATCTGACCATTACAATTTACCGTTGGTAAAAATCACTCTAGTGATAAAGGATTATTACGTTCATCGTAGATATATGATTCCTCATATTTTATGGATGATCATGGATCGAATTGGTTTGATTATTAGAGTAAAAAATATCTAGCTATATTAAATTAGATACTGTAATATTAGGAATACATCCAGTTCTATATTCGACGTTTTTATATATTAGATATCCAGTGGATTATCAGTTATTTGTATCTAATGAAATATAAAATATAAATACAACAAAAATAAATAAAATATTTTAAAATGATAATAGACATTACTCATTATATATTGGAATAACTAACTTATCGACTGTAGTTACTATAAGTAGGAATACTCATAGATCAAATTACTTATACTCATAGATCAAATTAGTTTAATTATTAGGATAAAAAATTATTTAAATAGATAAGATGTATAGATCAGATAATATACTATTAGAATATGACATCCAGTCTTATATTTGATAAGATGTTTTTTCCAATTCAATTTAGATAGATATAAATAGATTGATTGATTCAATGCACCCCTATCACATTATGTTCCTACGGAGAAGTGTTCGACATCCTCTGGTTCGTAAATTGTGAACCAAAGGATGATCCATTGCATGAGGACCATTGATTTGGATAGACTCAATCTTTAAATAGGTGAGGTCCATCAAAATCAAGGGTCTAAAAAAGTGGATCATCCTCTGATCCGCAATTTGCGGACCAGAAGATCCGTCCTCCAAAACAGTAGAGATCCTCTGGTCCGTAAATTGTGGACCAGAGGATGGTCTATTGCATGAAAACCCTTGATTTGAATAGACTCCATCTTTAAATAGGCGGGGTCTATCTAAATCAAGGGTCTAAAAAAGTGGATCATCCTTTGATCCACAATTTACAGACCAGAGGATCTGTCCTCCAAAACAATAGGGATCCTCTTGTCCGCAAATTGTGGACAAGAGGATGGTCCATTACATGAGGACCCTTGATTTAGATAGACTCCATCTTTAAATAAGCAGGGTCCATTCAAATCAAGGGTCTAAAAAAGTATACCATCCTTTGATCTGTAATTTGCGGACTAGAGGATCCGTCCTCCAAAACAGTGGGGATCCTCTGGTCCGCAAATTGTGGACCAGAGGATGATCCATTGCATGAGGACCTTTGATTTGGATAAACTTCATCTTTAAATAGGTGGGACCCATCCAAATCAAGAGTCTAAAAAAGTGGATCATCCTCTGATCCCCAATTTGCGGACCAGAGGATCCGTCCTCCAAAACAATAGGGATCCTCTGGTCCGCAAATTGTGGACCAGATGATGGTCCATTGCATGAAAACCCTTGATTTGATTAGACTCTATCTTTAAATAGGTAGGATCCATCCAAATCAAGGGTCTAAAAAAGTGGACTATCCTCTGATCCACAATTTACGAACCAGAGGATCCGTCCTCCAAAATAGTAGGGGTCTTCTGGTCCGCAAATTGTGGACCAGATGATGGTCCATTGCATGAGGGCCCTTGATTTAGATAGACTCCATCTTTAAATAAGTAGGGTCCATCAAAATCAAGGGTCTAAAAAAATGGATCATCCTCTGATCCGTAATTTACGGACCAGAGGATCCGTTCTCTGAAATAGTAGGGATCCTCTGGTCCACAAATTGTGGACAAGAGGATGGTCCATTGCATGAGGATTCTTGATTTGGATAAACTCCATCTTTAAATAAGTGGGGTCCATACAAAATCAAGGGTCTAAAAAAGTGGATCATCTTCTGATCCGTAATTTACGGACCAGAGGATTTGTTCTCCAAAACAATAGGGATCCTCTGGTCCACAAATTATGGACCAGAGGATGGTCCATTGCATGAGGACTCTTGATTTGGATAGACTCCATCTTTAAATAGGTGGAGTCCATCCAAATAAGGGTATAAAAAAATGGATCATCCTTTGATCCGCAATTTGCGAACCAGAGGATCCGTCCTCCAAAATAGTAAGGATCCTCTGGTCCGCAAATTATGGACCAGAAGATGATCCATTTGCATGAGGATCCTTGATTTGGATAGACTCTATCTTTAAATAGGTAGAGTCCATCCAAATCAAGGGTCTAAAAAAGTGGACTATCATCTGATCCGTAATTTGGACCAGAGGATGGTCTATTGCATGAAAACCCTTGATTTAGATAAACTCCATCTTTAAATAGGCGGGGTCCATCCAAATCAAGGGTCTAAAAAAGTGGATCATCCTTTGATCCATAATTTACAGACCAGAGGATCTGTCCTCCAAAACAATAGGGATCCTTTGGTCCGCAAATTGTGGACTAGAGGATGGTTCATTACATGAGAACCCTTGATTTAGATAGACTCCATCTTTAAATAAGCAGGGTCCATTCAAATCAAGGGTCTAAAAAAGTAGACCATCCTCTGATCTGTAATTTGCGGACTAGAGGATCCGTCCTCCAAAACAGTGGGGATCCTCTGGTCCGCAAATTGCGGACCAGAGGATGATCCATTGCATGAGGACCTTTGATTTGGATAAACTCCATCTTTAAATAAGTGGGACCCATCCAAATCAAGAGTCTAAAAAAGTGGATCATCCTCTGATCCTCAATTTGCGGACCAGAGGATCCGTCCTCCAAAACAATAGGGATCCTCTGGTCCGCAAATTGTGGACCAGAGGATGGTCCATTGCATGAAAACCCTTGATTTGATTAGACTCTATCTTTAAATAGGTAGGATCCATCCAAATCAAGGGTCTAAAAAAGTGGACTATCCTCTGATCCACAATTTACGGACCAGAGGATCCGTCCTCCAAAACAGTAGGGGTCTTCTGGTTCGCAAATTGTGGACCAGATGATGGTCCATTACATGAGGGCCCTTAATTTAGATAGACTCCATCTTTAAATAAGTGGGGTCCATCCAAATCAAGGGTCTAAAAAAATGGATCATCCTCTGATCCGTAATTTACGGACCAGAGGATCCGTTCTCCGAAACAGTAGGGATCCTCTAGTCCACAAATTGTGGACCAGAGGATGGTCCATTGCATGAGGATTCTTGATTTGGATAGACTCCATCTTTAAATAAGCGCGGTCCATCCAAAATCAATGGTCTAAAAAAGTGGATCATCTTCTGATACGTAATTTGCGGACCAGAGGATCTGTTCTCCAAAACAATAGGGATCCTCTGGTTCGCAAATTATTGACTAGAGGATGGTCCATTGCATGAGGACTCTTGATTTGGATAGACTCCATCTTTAAATAGGTGGAGTCCATCCAAATAAGGGTATAAAAAAGTGGATCATCCTTTGATCCGCAATTTGTGAACCAGAGGATCCGTCCTCCAAAATAGTAGGGATCCTCTGGTCCGCAAATTATGGACCAGAAGATGATCCATTGCACGAGGATCCTTGATTTGGATAGACTCTATCTTTAAATAGGTAGAGTCCATCCAAATCAAGGGTCTAAAAAAGTGCACTATCATCTGATCCGTAATTTAGACCAGAGGATGGTCTATTGCATGAAAACCCTTGATTTGGATAGACTCCATCTTTAAATAGGCGGGGTCCATCCAAATCAAGGGTCTAAAAAAGTGGATCATCCTTTGATCCATAATTTACAGACCAGAGGATCTGTCCTCCAAAACAATAGGGATCCTCTGGTTCGCAAATTGTGGACTAGAGGATGGCCCATTGCATGAGGACCCTTGATTTAGATAGACTCCATCTTTAAATAAGCAGGGTCCATTCAAATCAAGGGTCTAAAAAAGTAGACCATTCTTTGATCTGTAATTTGCGGACTAGAGGATCCGTCCTCCAAAACAGTGGGGATCCTCTGATCCGCAAATTGTGGACCAGAGGATGATCCATTGCATGAGGACCTTTGATTTGGATAAACTCCATCTTTAAATAGGTGGGACCCATCCAAATCAAGAGTCTAAAAAAGTGGATTATCCTTTGATCCCCAATTTGCGGACCAGAGGATCCATCCTCTAAAACAATAGGGATCCTCTGGTCCGCAAATTGTGGACCAGAGGATGGTCCATTGCATGAAAACCCTTGATTTGAATAGACTCAATCTTTAAATAGGTGAGATCCATCCAAATCAAGGGTATAAAAAAGTGGACTATCCTCTGATCCACAATTTACAGACCAGAGGATCCGTCCTCCAAAACAGTAAGGGTCTTCTGGTCCGTAAATTGTGGACCAGATGATGGTCCATTGCATGAGGGCCCTTGATTTAGATAGACTCCATCTTTAAATAAGTGGGGTCCATCCAAATCAAGGGTCTAAAAAAATGGATCATCCTCTGATTCGTAATTTACGGACCAGAGGATCCGTTCTCCGAAACAGTAGGGATCCTCTGGTCCACAAATTGTGGACCAGAGGATGGTCCATTGCATGAGGATTCTTGATTTGGATAGACTCCATCTTTAAATAAGTGGGGTTCATCCAAAATCAATGGTCTAAAAAAGTGGATCATCTTCTGATCCGTAATTTGCGGACCAGAGGATCTGTCCTCCAAAACAATAGGGATCCTTTGGTCTGTAAATTATGGACCAGAGGATGGTCCATTGCATGAGGACTTTTGATTTGGATAGACTCCATCTTTAAATAGGTGGAGTCCATCCAAATAAGGGTATAAAAAAGTCGATCATCCTTTGATCCACAATTTGCGAACCAGAGGATCTGTTCTCCAAAATAGTAGGGATCCTCTGGTCCGCAAATTATGAACCAGAAGATGATCCATTGCATGAGGATCCTTGATTTGTATAGACTCTATCTTTAAATAGATAGAGTCCATCCAAATCAAGGGTCTAAAAAAATGGATTATTATCTTATCCGTAATTTGTAGATCAAAGGATTCATACTTCAAAATAGTAGGAATCCTTTGATTAATAAATTATAGATTAGAGGATGATTCATTATATAAAATTTTTTAATTTGAATAGACTCCCTATTATATGAGAATTTTTTATTTGAATAAATTTCATCTTAAAGTCGATCTAAATTACGAGTCTAAAAACATGAATACTTCGTAAATTATGCGATCTGTCTTCTCGGCAAAAGTCACGTATGTGACCATTACCATTATGCAATTTTTTAATGCTATTTTCATATTGGAATCACGACAGTGATCGTGTCTTGAGTTGTGTCCATTGTTTGGCGCGGCTATTTTGCTCATAGATAGTTGACTCATCTGCTCTCGGTGGGTCCACCACGCGCCGTCCAACACTGTAACCAAAACTCAAAATTTTCCTTAATAACTACCCGTTATTCCTACCCATACGGCGAGCTTTCCAAGTGACTTCTCCGTTTCGGAGCCGTCGTTGCGGGTAATTGAAATGTGAGTACTTTTACGTCTCTCTTTCTCGCGTACACTCGTGACTCGACAAGCACCACGGTCGGTAAACCGCGGAGATGGCCCACAAAATTATGCGGGCGGCCCGCGCACGTAATGCAGTCCCCAGTTGGCAGTTTCCCGTTCAATTCACGCTTCTTTATGCCTGCTTTATTCCCCTTCCTTTTCTTCGACCGCTCGACGATTTCAAATTTGCCATTAACACCTTCAATTAAATCAATTAATACTCCCTCAACCCGTCGCAATAATCATCATTATCATCATTTTAGGTAAAATTTTATTAAATGGACAAGGCGCAAAGGAATTTTTAAAAATTAAAAATTAAATTTCATGACATAGTTTCATTTTGCCCCTTTATTTTATGTTGTTATAAAAGTTTCCTTGTAAGTTTAAAAATTAAATACTCTGGTACCTAAGAGTTTAAAAAATCAAAAAATTTGATTCAAATTTTGGTTTGTAAGAGTTTTTACAAAATAGAGGGTGCAACTTGGAATTTGTGCCTTTATATATATATAAATACAAATTCAGCTGTCCGCTGCACGCGTAGAAGTAGGTCATTTGTAGGAGAGGAAGGATCGCAGAGAGGGAGAAAGAAGGCGAACGCGATTGTTTAAGTTAAACCGTCTCTCGCAACGAATCCTCGATTGCGATCGATTTAGGGTTCTCAGTTTCGATCGTCTCCGGCAAGTCCTGAAGGTCTGTTCCTCGGCCCGATCGATCGAGCAAGAAGATGAGCAGCCACGCCGCTCCTCTTCCGAGAAGGAGAAGCCTCGCCTCCCGTCGCGCTGCGTTGGCGGCGAAGAAACTCTTTCTGTCCGAGAACGGCAGCACTAATTCTTCAGCCGCCGCCAACGGGAACACCACCAAGCCGAATTCTCCTACCCAAGCATCGTATGGTTATTTGTTTTTTTTTCGCCTCTGTTTTCTTTCGAGTTTGCTCTTTTGGGGATTTTTTTTTGTTGTGATTCTTTTTGTCGGGATGGGACAGTGGGGAAAGGACGGTTAAGAAGCTGAGATTATCGAAAGCTTTGACTATTCCGGAGGGCACGACTGTCTCCGACGCGTGTAGGAGGATGACGGTGCGTAAGGTCGATTCCGTGCTTTTGACGGATGTCAACGGGCTTCTCTCTGGAATTGTTACCGACAAGGTTGGTTAAGCTGATTGCTTTCGTTTTTCGATAGTTCCATCTTCTTTGGTTATGAGGTAAGTGTTTGTGTTGGGCTCGGTTTCGCTTCTTCAGGATATTGCCATAAGGGTTATAGCGGAGGGTTTGAGGCCGCAGCAAACACCTGTGTCTAAGATTATGACTAGAAACCCACTTTACGTAATGTCTGATACTCTTGCAATAGAGGCTCTGCAGAAAATGGTTCAAGGTTAGCATATTCATGAATTATTTTATTCTTTACCTTCACATATAGCTGCTCCTAGATAATGCTTTCCTCTTGTGGTGTTGATGTTGATGGCTTGTTTTGATATAATGCTATGGTTCTTGCTCATTATGAATAGTTAAAGCTGCAATTTTTATGCCTACAAATTCAATGCACTTTTTTGACATTATTTTTTGTTATAAATGTGTAGGATGAAACAATAATTCTTACATCAAGTACATGAAGCACCAATAATTCTGGTTGAAGGAACATGTCTTCCTTTCTACGCAACAAGAGTTAACATATTTAAGTCAAAATTCATGTTTAAGACAGAGGAAGATTTACCTTTTATATGAGATTGAATATTGTGGATTGGTCATTTTTTTTCAAAATGAAATGTAACTGTAATTGAATTCCTTTTCCTGATATTACATACATCTATAAGATTTATTTATGCTATTTACATCTACTTGGATAGTTTTTCTGATAGTCTCTTTTCGTTTATTCCAGTTGTACTAACTATATTGTTAAATTGTGCATATGCTATTGATGTTAAATTGGAGAGTCATACTTTATGATTTCTCAAAAGGACGAGCATAATGTTGTCTGTTGGTTGATATATGTTCTTTGATTTTGTCACCACTTCTTGTCATGGGCTAAAAATTTGGTAGGTATTACCTTACCTGATATGAGAGAGGGTTGTTGGAAGGGAGACGAGCTTTCGACTTATGTCATTATTGTGCTGCAAAACAAAATTTGTTGTGTCCCTCAAGCTTAAAGAACACTTTTTTAAAATTATGGTGTGGTCTACCATACTTTATGATTAAATTGTTGGACTATCAAGAATCAATGATTTTAAAAAAAATTAATGCTCATAAATTATAATTACAAACAACAATGTTTGTTAAAACTTAACATGTATTTTAACTGTTGATGTTAGTTGTCACACTTGCTACTTAAGTTTAATATGTTAAAATAATAATTTCAGGAACTTCAATATATTTATGTGACTGAAGTTATGCAAGAATGATTATCAGTTCCAAAATGCTTAGCATCATTCCATGCTATAGTGCTATTTGTTTGGTTGATTGGACCTCTGGGTAATATTAACTTATGACCTATACAACTAATTTGAAGTTATGGATGCGTTGTTTACTCTATTTTTCATGGTGAATAGTACATATTTCCAGTTAATGATATGCTTAGACCAGAGAAGAGGTACTTTCCTAGTAGTAGCTTTGATGTTTACTCGATTTTGCATGGTGAATAGTGCATATTTCCTGTTGATGATATGCTTAGACCAGAGAAGAGGTACTTTCCTAGTAGTAGCTTTGATGTTTACTCTATTTTGCATGGTGAATAGTGCATATTTCCTGTTGATGATATGCTTAGACCAGAGAAGAGGTACTTTCCTAGTAGTAGCTTTGATGTTTCAGGACTATATCATATTGTAATAAATTTGTTGTTCCTCTCATCTTTTCTTAAACACTGTATTGTTTCTAGGTTCAAAATTTCTTACTCTTTGTGGGTTAACTTGGGCTTTTCATTTGCTTGGTCTTTTGCAGGAAAATTTAGGCACCTTCCTGTAGTAGAGAATGGTGAAGTTATTGCCATGCTGGATATTACGAGATGCTTGTATGATGCTATATCAAAAATGGAAAAAGCTGCTGAACAAGGTAGTGCTATTGCTGCTGCAGTTGAGGGAGTTGAACGTCAATGGGAAAGCAGCTTGTCAGGTTAGAGGATTTATTGTATCTTAATGAACAAGGCATGAGTAGATTAGGTCCTCTAGTGTTGTTATTTGCAGCATGTTTGTGGATATGCTCAATTGCTCCTCAACACTTCCATTCATCATAAAAGTTGAGGATTGAAAATCTTCAGGGAAGAAGAAATAAACTTTAAATAGATTAGTTGAGGAACCATTTTCTTTCATATTCCTTTTACAGTTTTAGTGTTTGGAATGATCAACTTCAAATGTGTACCATGTTAGTACTGGTGTCATTTTGATTCATATCCCATTTTACAAATTTTACTGTTTAGAATGATAGTAGGGTATAAATGAAACTGTCAGATAGCTCTGAGAATAAAATCCTTCCTTTCAGTATTGTACAACACAGATTGTCCTTAAGATATATGGACTTTATCTAGTGTTCTCATTAGATTGAGTTGAGTCATTATGTTTTTAGTCATATACAAGACAAATGACACAGAGCCATGCGAAATGCCTGATCTGAAAAGGAGATGAAGGTATAGGGACACATGTGTTAATCAAAATAAGGATGAAATGACACTTGTGTTCTAATGGCATCGAAATTTGAAATTCTTGTTTGATAAGTGTTTGTTTTGCTATTGTATTCAACAGCTCATATTGACTTGAATTGAGAACAAAATATAATGCATGGGTTAAAAGTCTTAAACATGGCCCACATTGTCATTACTTATGTTAAGGATGCAATTAACAATATTAACACACACAACACTTGTTAAGCTTAATGAATGTGCAGCTGAATGGTGAATGAAAAAAATTGTAATTAATTTTATAAGCTTTTTTATGATACACTATATTTTTACTCTAATAAGTTGTCACATTATTAGTTTCCAAATAGGTGGGACTAAGACAGTTTGATAATTATGCCAATGATATTCAGTTACTTTATTATTCATAAAAGTATTGCCCAATGGTTCATTGGAGACACATGAAGTTCATGTTCGTTTTTAGGTGGCTATTTTATGGGACTGTTTCTGCTTTTTGACAACTTTATTCAATGTTGTGTTCTTCTGTTGAACCATGAGAAGGATTTTGTTTACTCTTGAGATAACTTTGATTATATAATTGCTCTATCTACTTTATTGAATTATTCATGATTCATCCTTTTTCCTTGATGCAGCGCCCTATGCTTTCATTGAAACTCTCCGAGAAAGAATGTTTAAGCCAACTCTTTCAACTTTTGTGACAGAGCATTCAAAGTATGTCTCTAGGCTTTAGCTTTGTTTTTTTTCTTGTACCAATGCAATCATTATTGTCATTGACCTTTCTGAAACCTGTCTGCAGAGTTGTGACGGTGTCTCCCTCAGATTCTGTATCTGTTTCAACCAAAAAGATGCGTGACTTCCAAGTTAACTCTGTGATTGTAACAACAGGAAGTAGTCTTCATGGAGTTCTAACGTATGCTGCTCATTGTGATCTTTTGACCTTGATTTCTCAACTAATGTCACTTCTCCATTATTTTTTTTTTAACTCTGTTTGTCTGATAATACTTGTTTCATAATTTTGCTTAATTAATTTTGTTGCAGCTCAAAGGATGTGCTTATGCGAGTAGTTGCTCAAAATATTTCACCTGAACTAACTCTTGTTGAAAAGGTTGTCTATGCTAAACTGATTCTAGAAATTTCGATGTTCCTGAATCCTTTTTATGCATGGCTCTTACAATTTCCAGACATTATAATTATAACCCTGAATGACTCCTTGAGGGCAAACCTGATCTCTAAAGGCCATTTCATCTTCTTATATTTTTTGAATACTTAAATTTAGGATCTATAGGTGTTTTATCATTGTTCCACAATTGTAGTTTCTGATCACAGATTCGTGATTATTCTATTCATCTGCTCATCCTTCTTGATGGATATCTATATAATAAATTTCTAAATAGAGAAACAAAACTTGATAACCCACCTTTTTTTGTGTTTTTTCCCTCTCTCTCCATCTAGCATTAATTCCTGTTGTGGTTTCTGAAACTACCAACTCCATTCTGGATTCCTGCAATGAGTGTATTTAGTTAGGATGAAAGCAATCCGAAAATTTGAGGAGTTCAAATATGATATACAATCCATCAGATTGAAAGGAAATCGATTAGATAAAGAAATTAGGGACATAGAACAATTCAAATAATTAGTGCAAATATGTTTTTCCATGGAAAGAACAACTGAGAAACATATAAAAAAATGAGTGAGAAAGAAAAACAGATCAGATGGAATAGGAAGCCAGAGCTCTGGGAAGATGTTCACTACCTTTATATACTTATTTTTTTCATTGTTGCATTTCCCCATACATTTTTCATCCCCATCAATGCTTAGGAATCAAGAGTTGCTCATCGCGTATCATTGCGTTGCTAAGTATGGTTGTACTGATCAGGATTGGCTGGTGTGTCCTCTTGGGCAGTTCAAGTTTCAATTCCTAGTAGATGATCAAGAAAATCTCATTATTGGCAGGGTTGGATAAAAATATATAGTACTTGCAAATTAGAATGATAAAAAGTTGATGCGGAGTAGAATTGGCAATTCACAATGTGATTCTTAGCAAGTCTGGTACCTGAAGGAAGGCGTCGATAAACATTCATGCAATTGGCATAGGGCTGTCAATTTGTGGTATCATTCTAGTCTTTTGGTATCATTACAGGTCAACTCCAAGGCTACAAACTGATATGTAATTTAGGCAATTTATATTATGTGAAATAATTGATAGTTGATTTATAGGATGTAAAGTTAGTTAAACTTATTAGTAAGTTATTTATAAACATGTTGATTTATGACAATTTTACTTCATCAAAGAATTGCCTATTTGGTAAACTTGTTTATTCATGCCAATTTAGGCTCTTCATAATTGTGATATGCTTTCAAGGCCGTAGTTAATATTTTAAGTCATATTGTTTAGGGGTGATTTCCAGATTTTTCAGTATTATTGGATCTTCATTGGAGCAACTTTTGTTTGCAATTGCTGATGAATTTTAATAACCTGTAAATTCTTATATAATGTTTCAAATTTTTATGAATTTCTTTCCAACAAGTATCATAATGAGTCATTGTCTAATGTCCATTTTATAGGTGATGACCTTGAACCCCGAATGCGCCACCCTTGACACCACAGTTCTTGATGCATTGCACATTATGCATGACGGAAAGTTCTTGCATATTCCAGTACTAGACAGAGGTAATCTATCATTTATTTTTATGTAAATATGTTTCCATCTTTAATTCTGATTTTCTGCTACACTTCCCAAAACAGACCGACGAATTGTTGCTTGTTTGGATGTTCTGCAGCTAACACATGCAGCAATTTCCTTGGTAATATAACATGCTTTTATATGTGCAGTAACATAATGAAAGACTTCCCAATGCTCTTTGAATATGAACTGGTAAATTCAGTTTCACCATGAACAGGGCCGGCCCTGACTTTTGGGGGCCCTTGGGCGAAAAGAGAAAAGTGACCTCTTAGGGAAAAAAATTACTAACTTACAATTTGAACATAATTTAATAGAGAAATTTGAAAATCAATATATTTCATTTAAAATATGGTAAACTACATACAAAATTTATTTCTCAAGATTCTTCAAAAAATGTAACACCATACAAAATATATTTCCTAAGTTTCTCCAAAAAAGTGTAATACCTACAAATAAAAAAAAAGTATGAAATAAAAAATCTATATCTTCTAGCATTTTGAGAAGTAAAATCATCAATAAGGTTTTCAAAATCAAGTTTTTCTAATATCTCATTTTCGATACATAAAATTGTCAAGACATTTACATTCAAATCATTATCATCATTTTCTCTCAATTCTTCATGCTTATTCGTTGCATGATTATGCTCATCATTTTCTCTAAATTCTCCCCCTCATTGATTGCATGATTATTTAATTCTTTTTGATTACTCAATTACTACTCATTTGTTACATGATCATTTAGTTCTTCTTGACTTTCTTCTTACAATTCATCAACTGAATTTTCATTGAAGAGCTAGCTTTAAAAAACTTACGAAGAACACCTTTGTGAGTTTTAATAATTTGTTTCACTCTTTTTCTTTTGTTTTTTTTCTAACTCCAAGATTGATATTTTTCTAGAAACATGTTTGTATTACAAATTTCAATTGTCAAAATAAAACACACAAAACTAGCAACAAAGCTAACAATGAAACAAACACAAGCAGTAAAAATAATAGTCAAAGAACAATAAAGGCTGGTTTGTGCTTGAAGCAATCGATATAACTCATTCTATGATGATTAAAATTGGGATGATTTATTTAAACTCTTTCAAATCCGTAAAAAAAATCATAAAATATTGACTCCAATATAATATTAAAAATCAATATTGAATATTGACAATAAGAAAAAATATAGATAAGTAGGTAACTTAGGTTGTAAGTTTATATATTGATGAATGATGATGTTGATGAAACTAAAATTAATAAATTAGAAGAGATTTAAAGGAGAAGAAAGGAGGAAATTAGCGTCTATAAGTAAATTAATGAAGAAAGAATTGTACCAGAAATAAAATCTTGGAAAGAGAAAAAAAGGATCGTTTACCTTTCTTCCTTTTTTTCTTTCTTTTCTTTTTTAGTTTTTTTCTTAAATTTTAATAGAAAATATATTTTTTTTAGACCTTTATCAAAACAATTCAACAATATATATATTTTTGGGCTTTTATTAAAATAATCCAATCAAATATATTTTATAGGTTTTTATTAAAACAATCTAAGTATATATAATATATATTATATATGCATGTCAAATTGGGGGCCTCTAAAAATCGGGGGCCCTTGGCCATCGCCCCCGGTGACATGCCTTAGGGCCGACCCTGACCATGAACAAGGAAGTGTTTGTATTTTTTAATCTCCAATCAAAATTTAGAGAATTATGACCATTTATTTTTGCCAGATCAAGTTTACAGAGGCATCTTTAAATATAGTTATCAATTTAGGTTGGGCCCGTCGGGTTAGCCCGCCCTGTCAAACAATTTAAGCGGGTTGGGTTGAGATTTTATCAATCCATTTTAAGGTGGATCGACATGCTTAGGCACACGATCCGCACGGGTCGTCCTGTGGTGGGTTTGGATTGACCCGCGGATTGAGAAAAAAAATTCTTCTAAGATTTAAAACTAAAATGGAAAACTCAATGGGCTCGTGAGTTTGACTCGCTTAATCCACAAATCCAAACTTAAACATTTCAACATATTCTCTCTCTCTCTCTCTCTCTCTCTCTCTCTCTATATATATATATATATATATATATATATTTGGCGAGTTCGTGGGCTAACTTACCTAATCTGCAATCTACCTTGGGTTGGGTTGGGGATTTTCCAATCCGCCAATATGGCGGGCCAGCCTGCTCAGGCATATGACAGGTTTTTGACGGGTCGGCCCACCTCGCTAAAGGTTGGCCCGTTTGACAACACTATCTTTAAAACACATTGTTCTAGTGGATTTAAAATTAAACTATTGATACGAGGTTGGAAACCCAAGATTATGGGAATCTTATGTTTGAAAAGTATCATATACACCAGCACTCTGGTTTTAAAGACACTTGCTTTTAATGTTTGAAGAATTGTTCAAGGTTGTAATTTCAATTTCTAACTACAATAGTACGGTTTTAGTACTATGTCGTGCCAACACTTGATAGGATTTGGGCTGTTGACACATTTCAAGCGTGTCAAGATCAATTTGAAGTTTATCACAATTAGCAATTCAATTAAATTAAAGTTTTGGAGTATCAAGTTACAAAAATACAACAAAGTCTATCAACTAATGATTATGCTACATACCAAAATGAATATCTTGCATAGATGAGGGTATAAATTCTTCTAGCATCTGAGTGAGAGCTCTATAATTTTCTTAGACCAAGATTTAATCTTTCCAGCACAAATTCAATACTACTCCACATGCCTATAAATCTATCTTGATTTTGTTGGACTTGAACTGACATAATTGAAACTAGGAAACATGCAAGTAATGATTACATCTTGGTTTCTTTGACACTAGCATTACTCCTCTCTGTTGTTGCCAGTATTCTAGTTGTTTTTTTTTACCTTCCCTTCACTTTTTTAGTGATACATCTTCTTATCATTGGCAAACAAAATCCAAGGACAAGTCATGGGATGAGAAATATTTTCTACCAGTTATAGTTTGTACCATCTGAAATATACCCTTTTTTAGTAAGTACCACTGAAACTATTGTGGCACAAGCGACAATAAAATTTACTCGTGCTGACATGGTACAAGTATCAGTCAGTGGTTTGAATGATAGGTTTCAACCGTGCTAATCAACATTGAACTACACTTGAAACTATACTTCCAATTATGCACTCACTTCTTTTCACACTATGTTTTCATTTCTTTTCAAAACAATAAGAATGAATCTAGTAATTTACTTTAGATCTGAGTAAAACTAGTATAGTACTACTTCAGAGTACAAGGCAAACCAAACACAGAAAGGGAATTTCAGAAGATATGTCATGCATAATTATAACTGCTTAAGAGGATTGTCCGGCAGACCAAACCTGCAGCTTCCATAATTTGGGTACCAAAATCAGTGTTGGCTGAACAATTTTGAATAATGAAAATGCTGGATGAACAATTTGTTCACTCTTTCTCATTTTTTTATTAAAAAAATTGAGACCACTATAGGCTTATAGCTAGTTTTTGACAGCCAACTACATGCTGGGTCAAAACTATGGAGATCACTGCCATGAACAGACAGTGGAGTATTGTCGCTACACTGAGTGATGTAATAGATACAGCTATACAGAATATTCTAACCGGATATTATTTTGCCAAATAACCTAATTCCACAAGGTGATATTGATGACCAATGCCCCTTGGACTATTTTGTCTTGATGGTTTTTTAAATATCAGAATATGCTCACAGAGCTATTTCTGGTTTGGTTCACTTTAAGTGATCCTTGTTGCATTTCATTTGAAAAGGTTGATGGAGGTTCTGAAGCTACCAATGACATGGCAAACACAATGATGCAAAACTTTTGGGATTCTGCCCTAGCCTTGGAGCCTGCAGATCAAGAGTTTGACACTAATAGGTATATTTTATCATCTTTTTCTATTGTATTTTCCTTGCCAAACTTCTGTTTATGAACTTTTTTTGCTCTTTGCAGTGAATCATCAGCATTGATGACATCTGAGCATGCTGAAACTGGGAAGTACAAGTATCCTCCTCTTGTTGGAAACACATTTTCATTCAAATTTGAAGATCAAAACGGGCACATACAGAGATTTAATTGTGGTTAGTATGAGACAAGATCACAAGAACCATTTTCTGTTTGACAGAGCTTCAATTGATTTCTGCACTAATATCTAAGGTTTGAATCTTGTAGACACGGAGAATTTGGATGAACTTGTATCTACTATAATGAAGAGGATAAGGCTTGATCGTGACTACAAAATTCAACTTTTGGTGAGATCATAATTCTTGCACGCATTTGTGTGGTGTCATTGCACAAGTAATGGAACTCAATGGTTCAGCCATGACTCTGCCCGTGCAGTATGAAGATGATGAAGGCGACAAGGTTCTTCTTACTTCAGATAGTGATGTTGTGACAGCTATCAATCATGCCCGATCAGCAGGATGGAAGGTACTCTTTAATTTATCTTGCCATTCATTTACCGCATTACCTTCTATCATTCATCTCCAAATATGTATCCATCTGGAGTTGGGTAGGACATTATGGTATCCAGACAAATTAATTTTTATATGTTATTAAATTTGACTTCAAAAGCAAATCATGTTTAAATGTGAAACTTCAAATCATAATTTCATGCCCAGATGTTCAATTTAGTAGGCTTATCGTTGTTTCAGGTTCTAAGGTTGCACATTGACGACCCAGAAACTAAGAATGAAGCTACGAAACCAGATCTTGCAGAAGTCCAAAGAGGTAGAGTAACAACTCTCCAATGGGGGATTTTAACTGGGACTGTGGTACTGGCTAGCATTGGAATTATGGTTTACTTGAAACGATCCAACTCGTGACTCATTTAAAAATTAAAATTTCAGGCTACGTAAAATATATATAAAAAAATAAAGCTCCTGAATGGCATTTATTTGCACATGTCAGTTGGATCATCAAAGATCGCTCCAATTTTGAGCATACCCTAATGTATAATTTTTAGCCGAGCAAATAGAGGCATCGATGTGAGTGATATTGATCAAGCAATGAAACAAGAAATCTTGTGCATCAATAATTTTCATGCTTATTGATAAGGTGTTTTGGTTTTACTCATGTATATTTATGAGGAAGCGTTGAGGAGCTTTGACGCAATTGTTAGCGTATGACTGAGGTCACGCAATTGTAAGTCTCGACCTCTTACAAAGCAAGATGAGATTCCATATAATAGATCATTCCATGAAACCTCAACTATTTTTTTTTAATGTTATGTTTACTTACGAGAGTGGAAAGTAAAATTAAAGAAAAATTCTCGTTGTGAAAAAATTTTCGTTGTTTATTTTATTAAAATTTTAAGAGGGAAGAGGAATATAATCCATCCGCGGATGATTTTAAAGTAAAAATTGATCATTTCAAAATCGGGTGGAAAGTAACATGAAAAATGATATGATATATGTATCATTTTTTATTCGTAAAATTATATCATATATTAGATAAAATGATGATATATGTACTCTTCTTAATTCGTAAAATTACATTAGATATCAAAAAAAAAAATAATGCATACAATTATTGTCAGTTACAAAAATTACATTCCACATCCCTCAATCAAGATAAAAGATAAATAAGTATAGAGATTCCTTTTTCTTTCCATACTCTTTTAATGCTCTAGATTTATCGTTCACTCCTCTGCTTAAACAGAGTATTAATGTTTATGAGGCATCCCATCAAGAGCAAGAGCTGGGTAGCTCATGTTAAGCTCGTCCTTCATAGTTATCGACTAAAGTGCATATTATCATTTTCATTCAATTAATTCATCTATTTGCAAATTTCTTTTACATATAATACCAAAATGTTAGCATCCTCAATCAGTGATTGTAGCTCTAAAAAATATGTTGGACAATCACCCTAAGGGTACGTTTGATTCAAGTTATCATGTATAACCTTGGTTATGTGATTACCAAATAATTACATAATAAATATTATGGAGAATAAAACATAATCAAATGTTATTTGGTTCAACGTAGGTAATGCAACAAAAATTTATTTGTTTGAAAGTTTTAATAAATACTCTAGTTTAATATTTTACTGTATTATCCTCAGTTACAAAACCAATTATACATATTATTATTATTATTATTATTATTATTATTTAATTTTTTATGTTTTTTTTACTTTTCTTTTTCCTGTATATTTTTTTATGTTTTTATGTGTGTTTTTTTATTTTTTTAATGTTTTTATATTTTTTATATTTTTATGTTTTTATATTTTTTATATTTTTATATTTTATATTTTTTACAATTTTTTTATTTTTTTAATTTTTTTAATTGTTTAAACAAAATCATTTTTAAAATTTTTTTATTTTTAATTTTTTAAATTTTTTTACAATTTTTAAATTTTAATTTTTTTATTTTTTACTTTTTAAAATTTTTAAACATCTTTTTATTTTTTTTTTACATTTTTTAATATTTTTTACATTTTTTTCACGTTTTTTTTTATCGAAAGGTATTTTTGGTAAAAAAAATTCGTTAACCTCCGGAATCAAGAAAAATCTGAGTTTTCTGAAGTTTTTTTATTCCGGGTTGCATGACTCTTTTGCTGAAGTGTCGGCTATGGAACATTACTCGAGAATCATTGATTACCTAAACCAAACAGAATTTTCATTGATAATCTTGGATGGATAACCAAAATTATCAAGGATAACCTCTAATCAAATGCACCCTAAAAGTCTTGAGAAAAAGAAAAGTTCTCCGATAATGAGGATACAACCACAAATACACTTCAACAAATTCCCATGCCCAAAAATGCTCTCCAAGATTGGGAGCACTATTATTAAAAAAAACTTCGAAGGTATTTTTCCTCAAGAGAAAACAAGCTAAAAACAAAACTAATAAACTTTCATTCGTTGCTGAGGGAAAAAAAATTCACCAAAATGTAGAATGCCTTAGCGGCAAAAGAAAAAAAATTCACGCGTATAACTTTTGAAGGTCATCAGCATATGCCTTTCTGACGGCTTCTCTCTTGAGTTTGAGTGCAGCAGTGACCAGACCAGATTCGGGGGTCCATGGTTCAGGAATCAACTTGATCTTAGCTGGGATCTCAAACTTATCCAGTCGAGACTGTTTCGCCGCCTGTTTCCAAATTGAATAAAAAGTTAGTATCAGTTTCATCAATTGATATATTAGATGCTGACTCATTGATACAGCATCTAAGTAGATTTTTCGTTAAGCAATCATTTCTCGCATAAAGATATGAGAAATGATGAGGTAAAGATGCAACGAAGCCAGATGATGAAATGATGCACTCTTAATATCAAAAGAACAACCAGATTGGTGATACAGTTTACATGTGATTGTACCTGTTATGATACTTATTTGAACTTTTAACATTAAACCAATCTACTTAAAATAATCCTGGCATCTAGATTGTGTTCAAACATGTGAAAGTTGAGGTTACTTAATCATGTGAAAAGAAGTCCTCCTTTGAACATAAACAAGCGAGTAGGAGAGGCCATCTTATCTTTGCAGACAACAAAGATAAAAGAAAATTGAGCTTATATATCATATATTATAATATGGAGATACGAACCTTGAGCAGTGAACCATGGACTTCTTTCACAGTTTCCTCTTTTTGGCATAAATCTGAAAAATCGGTACAATTGATTCCTTGCTTCGAAGCCCAGTCTTCTAAAGTATTGTGTGCAGCAACAATGAGTGCAACACAGAAATTGTGAAAAGGATCGGCATGCAACATGATGTTCTCCACATAGGAACTCACAATTAAAGCAGACTCCACCTGCGAGAAAGAACAGTGAGTTTGCTAAACTGAACATTAATAAAACAGAAATAATTAATCACCATCCCACCTTTCCTAGGGAGACATATTCACCATGTTGGAGTTTTACTATATCCTTTTTGCGATCAATGATTTCCAGGAGGCCACCAGGGTGAATCCTTCCTATATCACCAGTATAAAACCAACGCATTCCTCTCTCGTCAACCTTTTGATTTGGGCACCAATGCACCTTAGTGTTCTAATGATAAGATACTAACATGATAAGCGATGCTGTAACTAGTATACCTTGTAAACTTCCTTAGTCTTTTCTTCATTTTTGAAGTACCCTGCAGTAACATTTGGACCTCCAATAACTACCTCCCCTCTTGGCATTGGTTTATCTGTAACTAAATACCCACCTTCGGACCAATCTATCAACTGCTACCAAAAATGTTTTGTATTAATATAGAAGATCTAAGAGAGTGGTAACACATTTTCATCCACAGTACATCAGCTAATTCTATGAAGATTATAAAGAAAAAACTTTGCCCAATGTAAGTATGTAACAAAAAGAAATGCAAAAAATTGTTTATTTTTTCAATATAGTAGTTTACTAGTTTAAGAGATCCAATGTCTCATCCTGTAAGCAAATGAACTTAGTCTGACAGCTATTGCAACTAACAATTAGCTCTGTGAGGACTGAGGAAATGAACTTAGTCCGACAACTATTCCATGAGGATGTATTATTCCCTAGAAGTTGATTTGATTCAACTAAGATTTCACTCGATTATTATAGTAGAGGATACATCGGTAAAACTGAACATGCCATCACACTCATCGCTAAGACATAGCTAATGCAAAGAGCAATCTGAATCTTTAGTTTCATGTTATTAACAAGTAATATATTATTCCTTTATACATTTGATAGTCAGGAGTTCTTCATAGATTGTGACTTGTGTAGAAAGAATACTCTAAAAGTACAACTTCACTAAGAAACTATAACCTCAATTATCAGATTGAAAGTTAGATTGAAAAAATTGTCTTATCAACGAACACAGCAAAGTATCAAGAAATAAAACAAGATGAACATAATTTATGATAGATACCCCCAAAATATGGCTAGAATAAGAATTGAGTAATTGCAGTGAATCTGAATGCCATGGTTGAACATGAGATGAATACGAATGAGATATCTAAATGGTGGCATGAAGAAATTTTAAAAATATATAAATTAAAACAACTCTTTCCAAAAGCCTTGTGTAGCATACAGTTTGCTAAATGAATAGGCAGAGTTTATGCAGTTGCTATTTTAGTTGGGAAGTAAACTGATGCATGGAACGTCGCTATCCACCAAAGCATTTAGTGAGAAATAAAAGGGAAGATAATCCTAAATCTGAGAAAACTATCTTTAAACATATTTGCATAATAAATTGCAAACAAGGGTAGAGGCACATAGGAACCAGGGGTGAAAGCACAAAGTAATCTGCATAAATGCAATTAAATAGGTGGATAATGATCTACATTGCCAATTGCCTAATTGTTCTGCCAATGTTCACAACAAGATACCAAACATTTACTACCTTGACGTATGAACACGGAAGTGGAGCACCAACAGCACCAAGAGATATTTCATCAGCTTCTTGAAACGTTCCGCCAGCACATGTTTCTGTCAGACCATATGCTTGTGCTACTGTAGCCCTGAATTATATTTAGGAAGATCAAGGAAATAATAAATGCGACCAACAAGAAATTTAGAATTTTTTTGTTATGCAAGAAAATTGTGCAAAAGAAAATAACACACAAGAAATTGTTTGCATATTTTACTCCCATGCATGGAACAAGAACCCAATTTCTTCTCAAAATGTCTCCGTCCAAGAACAAATGGGCAAGTGTCAACTTTATTGTACACCACCATTGGTTCCTCTTGTCAGCACATTATTCAAGTCCATAACCTGGATAGGTTCAAGACACATTACAAAGAGATCTGTCCATGCACAAATGTGTAAGCTCCCGATTCTAATCTCTTGGTGTTTTAGTTGATAACCGATTTCATGTCGACCTGCCCTATATTAAATTTTAGGTATCCATGAAATGTATTCATTACCAAGTCCCATTTGTATAGATTATGATTGTACACAATTTTTTGAAAACCATAAACTATAGTCTTCTTATATCTACTTAGTAAAATTTAAAAGACAATTGGAAAAATTATAAGCCAACTGAGGTCATATAAAAAAAATGGACATACAAATCCAACAATAATAAGTAACAGAAAAGAGAGATCAGAATAAATCAAGTAGAACACAACATATTGTCAACTAAAATTGCACACAACCAAGAGCTAAAGTTTCAGATCACTAGAGACACAGACATGAAGGGAGAATCAGTTGCTGAGGAACGCTGGTCATCAGAATATGGTCTCACCCAAATCTTTTTAAAAAAAAACTAAACAAGACTTTCTCCTTGTCTCGATTGCATCTGGGTGTGAGATAGTTTGTATTTATATTACTTTCTCACACATTACTGCACATATTTAATTTACAGTTTTAAATCTATACACAGAAATAAAGGGCCCGCTATTGCTTCTGCAAATCCAGACGCCCCTAAATGTTTGTGTTGCAATGATGTGCATATCTATCATAGAAATGGAATGATGATGTACTTACCCAAAACAAATGTTAATAAATCTTTGAGTATCGCAAGAAAGAGGTGCTCCACCAGAGAGTAGATATCGTACACGACCTCCTAAAACAGCCTGAATCTTTCTAAAGACAAGAAAATTCCAAAAGAACTTCTCAAAACTAGTTTCTCCAAACCAACTCCCGTTGTTCGCAGCCAATCTACGACCATATGAAATATCAAATAGTTTCTTTGATAACCCACCCTTAGCATCTACCTGAAAGGAAAATGAATGCCCTATGAAAAATGTACAAGAGACTCAGGCCAAAAGGACAACGAAAATGACTTCTCTGAAAATTGACAAGACCTTTTTTCGCACACCATCACAAACACGATCAAGGATAGCAGGTACAGCAGGCATCAAGGTAGGTTTCAGGACTGAAGTATCACCTTTTGTTCCTTTCTTTATCTTATTCGATGTGTCAATGAGAGTTAAAGGTGACCCATATCCTAAAGCAGTTCCTGCAGCAACCATTACATGCTGCATGGAGCATATTGACAAAGTTATTATCTGAGAAAGTAAGTGAAATTTGGGAAGCTCAAAATCTGAAGCCCTTCACCTCTGCAGCCAACTCAAGAATATGAGCTAGAGGTAGGTATGCCATGTATATATCTTTAGTACCAAGGGAAGGGACAACAGTCATAACAGCTGAAACTGTAGCTAGAACATTGCCGTGTGTCATCATTACCCCCTACATGGGATTCAAATTATTAGAAATGCAACAGATAAGTAACCATGTGAGCATGTTTGGACATGACATAATCAGAACTCAGTAAGGGTTTGCCATGGATAGTCAGGACAGAGTTTCACTATGCATAAAACTACATTTAATTATATACTTAAATTAAGTAGTTTAAATGTCTATCAGCTTAAAGCTGGAAATAGATAATATAAGCATTTCCATTAGATTATTTTCCTTTATTTTTTTTCACTGGGGTGCATATTCTATTTTTTTTCTTTAATGGTTTGTGAGTTTACTAGAAGGGGAAACTCAATCTAAAAACAAAGCTACTACATGATCCCCAAACTCTGTTTCAGGTATTTCAAGATGAGATTTTCAATTGCATATATGAATTAACAATATTTGTATAGTGTTAGATGTGTCCATGCTTACATGTCTATGTTACAACTAATAGTCACAAAATAAAGAGCAAGATGAAACCTAGAAGAACAATGCTAGATCTTTCACCAATCTTGGATGTACATAAAAGCAGAATACTAGACTAGGCACTGCATGAATAATTAACACATCCAATAGGAATTCCAACAAAAGATTACATTTGCTGACTGATAATAACATTATGAAGCCGCACTATATCCATGATAAGACCAGAAAACATGTTACTTCCAGAATCCAGAATCCAACCTAGCAACTAAAACCAATATATCATGCAAGAATGTATAATCTGAACCAACAAGACTGTTGAGTTAAACAAACCTTTGGTAGACCAGTGCTACCACTTGTGTACATGATCACAGCAATATCTGCTGATTTAGGCAGATACGGAACCACAGGCTTTTCCCTGCCCATTCTCTCTACTTCAACAAATGATGCAACCACCCAGGTAGTGTTCTTGTCCAATGAAATCTCATTTGAAACACCGTCTTCATCAATATAAACAACATGTTTTACAGTATTAAGCTGTGCTTTTATGTCGATCACTTTTTTCAGTTCCTTTGGTCCACAAATTACAGTCGATACCTCTGTCTGATTCATATGTACTAGTTAGGATTGCAACTTTTGTGTTCCATAAGATAAAAAAGCAACATGAAAATCCACAAAATGGCACACTGAAACAATGGATTCAACTTTTACAAGTTCAGTTGTGTTAAAATTGATACAAAAATCCACAAAATGCTACCAAGAACAAAGAAATTGATATAACAACAACTGTTTTTGTTGATCCACTTATTACTCGGGAGCTTTGTTAAGAAGCCATAGCACAGAAATGATCATCCTTTGCAAAGAAGTAGGCTACTTTCATGGGAAGGGTCAATGGATGATCTTTCACCGAAGGTATAGATTGAACTTTTACAAGTTTACTTGTGTTGCTAATGTTACCAAAAAAGAAGAAAAAAAAATATGAAAGCAAGAGGTGAAGGAATGAGCAAAACTTTTCATGCCAGAGGTAATGCATCAATAGGGAAAATAGCCATGTCTCAAGGAGCCAAAATGATACTCATGGACTGCACAGTTGAACTTATATATATTTTTGACATATATGGGTCAAATTTGCAAGAGAACCACCAAAAAATATTGAAAGATAGTTTCCTAACTATTGGAATACAAGAGTGACCCTTCAACCAATTGAAATAGCTAAAATAGTGTAAGGGAAAGATGGTCCCTCTAAGTAAATTATAATTAAGAAAAAGATTCAACACGCTACATTATTTAAATGCTTCCTCAATTGCCAACTTTTATACATGCATGTATGCCACTTGATCCAAAATATGTATATATATTTAGATTGTCTGTTGATGCATCAAGTTAGTCAATTGCAATTATCGAATCTATATTGAACTGAAAAGAGAATAATAAAACAATAAAAATTAAATGGGATATGGCATATCTTTCGTTATTAGGTATGTGAAAAGCCACCTTTCTTAGTAGTAGCACTTGAAACAATTGACGAGGATTGAAAAATAGTATGTGCTTTTCTTGTTAATAAACAAAATAAATGTAATCTCACTGTTCAAAACAGAGAAAGTACTAAAGTTAATAATTGTGGAGGAAATACATTTTGCAAATATATATGCAATACAAGAATGTAGCATGATAATTGTATGATGTTTGTATGCATGTATATATAAATAAAGTTCAGAGCAACCAAACCTCATTTAAAGAGTGACAAAGAGCCTCCTCCCCTAGCGAAGCATATATTGTAACAACTGTGATATTTTGCCTGAAGCACCCCTATTTTAAGAAAGGTGAACTATATAAGCAACCTGACAACTTTGGTATAAAGAAAACAAGTGCCTTGCAAAGACAAGTTCTTGTGCTATAATTTAAATGTTCCACCAATAAACCTGTTATCCATTTAACATCAAGATGGATATTCAAGTAGTCAGGATGCATGCCAAGAAATCTACCTGCAAAGCAATAAACCACTCTGCTCGTGTATCTGAAAATATTGCAACGGGCTCATCCCTTTTGTGGCCAAGTTGCACAAGACCAGATGCGAAACTGCAGGCAGCTTTAAAAGCATCACCATAACTGATCCATTCATAGTTTCCCAGGTGGAACTTCTCAAAAGACCTCCCATCCGGACTTACTTCTGTTTCCCTTGCCAAAAGTCTCCGAGATCCAAGAAGAGGCTTGTGCTGGAAGCGTTTGCTAGAATGCTCAAACAGCTCAGCCAGAGTTGAGACTCCTTCCCACAGTGATTGCAATGGAGAAGGGAAACGGTAGTTGCGAATTGCAACACCAGGTTCTCCCCCAACATCAACCGGCAAACCTCGTGTTTTTGCCTTCTTTGATCTCCGAAATAACACCGAAGCAATAATAGGAACAACAATGGCAACAAGATAAGGATTCATACTTGCACACGAGCAATTACTCCGTCACCCGAGACGAGGTCACTTCATTGGCAACAAAGATCACAAAGAGCGTAACATGATTAGATAGAGTTTCAAATGTAGAAATTGAGAACCCTAGATCACAAACAACAAGAGGAGAAACCAATTTTAAACGAGAATAAACAAAACCGCGATCAATTTACATATGCATAAAGTACGATAAAAAAAAATACACGCATTCCATTTTCACGAAAGAGGTCATCGACATTATTGCACTAGGAGATGATCAAGAGGCAAGATGGATTTCGTACGTGATGGGTAGACAACATCGATCCGGCGTCGTCGTCGAAGAGATTCGGCGTGTGGTCGCGGCGATGGAGAAGACGATCGATGAGATCGAGAAAAAGATCGTGCGACGGTTGTCGAAGGCCGATCCCTAGTCTCTCTCTCTCTCTCTCTCTACTTGTGCGAGAGAACGTATACGTGCCAATATGGACGCATTTCATGTTCATGCAAACACATCGGCACCAACTATTTTGACCAAAATAAATTAAATAATAATTATATTACATTTATTATTATTAAATTAAAAATGATGTCCTTTATTGTCGTTTTCGTAAAAAAGGCACTTCTTTTTAAAAAAATGTCAAACAACGCCCTAATAAGTAAGAAATCGAAATTACACGTGGACGGTGGGATATCGTCCACAACTGGGACCCACTCCAATATCTTTTCTTGATGCCCGTCCAGGAAGATGACCAACCACAGCAGCAAATCTTAATACGGTGCTCTCTGTAGGATTTCCTGTGGAGGGATACTTGGTAATCGTCCGATCCAGAATCGCTTGATCCTGGAGATTGATGAGAGATAGGGAATCAACGACTGAGATTAAATTGTCTCCAATCGGACTGTAGAAAATAGCCCTTTAAGGTGAAGGTGAAATCCAATGGAGGTCCTTTGTATTTAAGCATAAACTGGCTCGCTCACAGACACTGTCGCGATGGAAGCCTCGTCTGCCATGGCCGCCAGATCTCTCCTCTCACCGCCTCACACCCTCCGCCGCCCACTCGGGCAGCCGGAGCCCTTCTCCCCTCCCTCCGCAACGCTCCGTGCCAGAAGCTCTCAGCCTCTATTCTTCTCGAACAACCGGACTCCCGCTCCGGTAGTGGGTTCCAAGAGGGGCCGGCTCGTCGCCCGATGCGCCGTCGACGGCGTCGTGACTACGGAAGTTGATGCTCCTATCGAGAAAAGTTTGTTCTTTTCATATTCTTTTGCTCAGACATGAGTGACATGTAAAATCGAAGTAATGATTGTTTTTGTCGTTGCCGATTTTCTTTGAAGGGTTTCCGCCTTTCCCGGCCGTAATGGACATAAATCAGATCCGAAGTATTTTGCCTCATCGGTGAGTTTATTTTGTATATGAAATTTTTATTTTTGAGTACCTACCTCACTCGAGAAGATTTGACGAATGAGATTTTTGCGCCTTGGATTGCAGGTTTCCATTTCTATTGGTTGATAGAGTGATCGAATACACACCCGGAGTTACGGCTGTCGGTATCAAGAATGTTACAATCAACGATAACTTCTTCCCTGGACACTTCCCCGACCGCCCTATAATGCCTGGTGTTCTCATGGTCGAGGTATCTACTCAATCACTAAAAAGAATTCTCTAGTCACAGATTTACTGTTCAATTATACTGAAATGGGGCTTTCTCGGGAACTTTGTTAGTTTGACGGAGTAAGATCTAGAAGGAAAATGGATGGAAAAGACATGAATTTCTCAGTTTGGAGAAATTGAGAAGTTTAAGTAAAATTTACATGCTAATACTTGAAGTTATTCCTACCTTAATACGCGTGGTTGTCCCCGAAAACAAAGTAGCAAACTGGAAATGCTTGATAATTTAGAATACAACGAAGTGCAATCACAGTAGGTAATTCTTTCCAATAAAGATCCTCGTACAATATTCCCCAATTATACCGAATTGTTATTGGTGTCCCACAAGAGAAAATTTACTCAGTAGGGTTGAATCAATCAATCAATGGATATAATGCTCAAGCTCAACCAGGTCTTGGTAGACTCAACTAGCCTATGAATCAACACAAATAGCTCACTGCTTCTGATATTGGACTAACTAGGATGTCAGCTGCATCTTCAT